>NC_043968.1:57355145-57468362 GCF_902148855.1 Sphaeramia orbicularis
GCTTTTTTTCTGGGAGTGTTTCTGTACTCCATTAAGCAGCATATCTGAACATCCTCTCACCTGCTCGCTATAAAAGTTAAATATTTAATTTCCTGTCATTATAATAGCAGAAAAACAAGCTGTAGCCTATGTGTGTTTCCCATAAATTGTTCTGTATCTGGTGTGTGGAGAACTACGTTTATTTATTTTATTTATTTATTTCGAACATGCAAAGAAACAAAATCAAACGAAACAAAGCAAAACTAGAAAAGCACTCAGAGAGCGCAGACCTCCGCCAAGGCAGGTCAGTGCCCCCGGATTTGGATGAAAATTTCAGGAAATGTTGATACTGGCACAAGGAACAAATGATAAAATTTTGGCGGTGATTGGGGGTGTGGGGTGTGGGCACTGATCTGTCTTGGCGGAGGTCTGCGCTGTCTTTTCTAGAAAAGCACTCATAGAGGACAGACCTCCGCCAAGGCAGATCAATTCCCACCCCCCCACCCCCCAATCACCGCCAAAATTTTATCATTTGTTCCTTGTGCCAGTATCAACATTTCCTGAAATTTTCATCCAAATCCGTCCATAACTTTTTGAGTTATCTCACACACAGACACAACAAACAGACAAACCAACGCCAACAAAAACATAACCTCCTTGGCAGAGGTAATAAGACAAAAACAAATAACATTTAAATGAACAGAATCTATCTTCAAGTACATGCAAGGCTGAATTTTGCATGGTTTAAAAGGAGTAGGAGAAGTATAAACTTATTTAATTCTACCCCTCAAGTGCTTTTATACCTTTATCACTAACTTAATACAAGAATCAAACAATACATTTTTTCTAATATTCACATTCAGTGACAACAAATACATAATGCAGTTGTTGAATTATACACAACAATGTGATCATAGTAGTACAGTCATACAGAGTCAACAATTCAACAATTTTTTTCAATAATTACAGCATATTTATCAATACAACATTATCCATAAACAAACAGCCCTCATTGTCATTATTATTCAATACTGTACTTCACTTTTTATCTTTTTTTAAACTGAATTATGTTTGATGTTTGTTTTATCTCCACACACAATTTGTTCCACAATTTTACTCCACAGATGGTGATACAGAAACTTTTTAACGTAGTGTGTACTTTATGAATCTTTAAATTTGACTTTCCCCTTAAATCACAGCCTCCCTCTCTTTGACGTTTACTTATTTGAATTTATTTGAACCCTTACTCATTATTATTTTTTACAACTTATATTAAAATTAACTGAAGAAACTAAATGAGAGACCAGAGATGGTCTGTTACATTTTAGCTGTTAGTATATTACTCAAAAATGTTAAATTACTGCTATTTTACAGTTGAAGTCTTCATATCGCAGTAACAGGCAGACACAGTGTCCTCTTACTGTGGTTTTGACACCTCTTTTAATCACATGAAAATGATGTGAATGTTCTTTGTGTTGGTTTTTTTTGTCCTTTGATATGTTATCTGTTCTTAAGTTACTTTTCACCATGTGAGAAAATGGATGTTTGGTTTGAGAGATGATGGGAATCTGAGCACCATCAAACTAATAGTGGACCAGTTTCTGTCATTGTATGGAACACAATGTCCTACACAAATCACCATCATTACTTATGTGCTCTTCCAGAAGATGAACAATATTAATGCTACTCAAGATGAACAGTATTAATGCTCACGCTCACGTTGTAAAAGTATTTTGTGCGGTCAGTTTAATTTCACCATATATCATAATGTTAACGGGCTCCAAGTTTGTCCCAAATTTACAGCCGGGTCCATTTGGACGGTGATGCAAGCTTTGTATTTTTGCCTCTGTACACCACCACAGTGGGTCTGAAATGAAGCAGTTTAGATGCATTTGAAGTGTGCATATTCAGCTTTAATTCAAGGTGTTTAAGCGGAAGAACATCAGCATTTGGTGATGTCCAAGGGTGCCAGACTTAAGGCTTTCATTGATTGCGAAGTAAATTTTTTTTTTTTTTTATAAATCTTTTTATTGGATTTTTCACATACACACAGCAATATCTGACATATATAATGTTTCCCGGAAATCTAGTTGAAAGGTAGTAGAAAGTTGTCATACTCAATGTAGCTAAATTGGGAACAACAGTTTTAATGTAAACCAGAACAGCTTCTATGAATGAACCATAATTAACCATTTTCCCTTCCCCCCCCCGCATCGAGTCACTCTCTGGGCGAATAGTAATTCTATCTTAGTACTCTATGAAGGGCTGCCGGGATTTGTTGAAAACATTATTAGAACCCGCAGTTTAGAATGTAACCTTCTCAAATTTGATATGTGTTAGGACTTTAAGCTAGTTATTGTGTGAAGGGAGGAGAACATGTTTCCACTTAAGGCAAATTTCCAAATAAGGCGTCTGGCCAATAGAGTTGTGAAGGCCAGTATTTGGTGCTTTGTCACAGGGAGAATGGGTGTTATAAGTGGAGGAGAGCCAAACAGGGCCATGTATGGCTCAGGACTAAGGTCCAGATCAAGCACTATTGCAAGCGTGTCAAAAAATTTGGTGCCAAAAGCCCGAGCGCAAAGTAAATTTTTAATAATATATATCATGATTTGTCCAATTACTTCTGAGACACTGAAAATGGAGGGACTTTAAAATGGTTGTAATTCCTTCCTTAGCTGTTAATGCAATATTTTTGTTAGACACCTTGAAGTAAAGCTGAAAGTCCACGCTTCAATCACATCTTAACCGCTTCATTTCAATTCCACTGCAGAGGTGTCCAAACACAAATATACAAAACTTGTGCCACTGTCCAAATGTATATGGATCTGACTGTACATCGCTGGCAACACAGTTCAGCAAGACTGCTCACCACAGTATTTTTGTTGGTTCAAAATCCACAATGACAGGCCGCCACAGGTTGTATCATTAGTAAGAAACACTGTGTCGTCAAAGAAAATAGCCTTAAAAGCCCTAAAACCCTGATAAGGAAGCAGTAATTTACACAACGGGTCACTAGTGTATTTATTGGTGGTTCAAATAAAGTCAGTGAGATCAGAATGACTCACTGTGCATGACTCCTTTTACAGGGAGAACTTTTTTAATAGCAGTGCATTTGAGCGGATGTTTTTGGAAGAAGCATCTACTGGTTGTTAGTAGTATTACACTCCTGCATGTTTGTGCATTGGCTTCAGTTTTGAGCCATGATGGCCACACGTTTCAGTGCCTGGGAAACAAACTGCTGTATGTTGCTGTGATTATTACAGCTGACTTTGGTTGTGAGTTGTTGTAAAGTGTGGTTTTATAAGGTCTCGTTGTTAGGCTAATTTTACGTGCAGTCTTGTTTTTCATTGGGGGGGTGTTACAGAACTCAGTGTTGTAATCGTATGTTGTGTACGCTGGCAGGGAGCCCACGAACGTCACAACATTGTCTGTGCACAGGGGGAAGGCTTCCTGTGTTGTAAATGCAAGGACACACATCCTCTGTGAATAGATGTGTTTTTAAAGACCCTGTTGTCAAGGATGAAGATGGAAATGAAAGCCTTTCGACTAGATTGCTTACTTTTTTTCCTCTTAGAGGGGCCATATTGTATATATTCTCAATCTCTTATTGTAATGTTTTCAGTCATTTGAACTTTGCATCAGCTTTTCCACTTTTTTGCTGCAATTTTAACACTCAACATTCTGCGTGAAATCAGTTTGACCATTTTTCCCTCTGGTTCCACAGGGAAGAAAATCATCTCAATATATGATTGACCCAGTATGGAAAGAAGACACCTCATTTCCCTTTGGGGTCACTACTGAATTGAACTATTTCTATTGAATTTAACTATTTCTTGAGTTATTTAAGTCATCTATATAAATTAATTTGTCTTATTGTATTTTATCTTATTATTTTACCTTGGAGAGGAAGGTGCGATACATAGATTAGATGTGTTACATAATTGTGATTATGCTGACTCCAAAATCTTGAGACTTAGTGTGTTTTGGTATTTTATCTGTCCAAATGCGAATGTAGCGCTATTATCCAAGATAAATTTCCCATGCAAGACAATAGAGTTTATCCTGATCCTGATAGATCGTTAAATACACAGATTAAATACAATGGTAATGTTGTAATGGAAATAAATGATGTACATCCATCTATTTTCTGAACCACTTATTCTTCTCGAGGGTTGCAGGGGTGTAAATACCAACAGATACAAACAGTTCTGGGTATATTTAAGTAAATGAAATATGTTGAGGAGGACTGGTATCACTACTGATAATTCATTCAGTTCACGAGGTCCTAATTCAGTTTGATATTTGATTCAATTACAGATATTTCAGGCATAAATCCCATTTTGCTTGGATATCAAAGAGATTTGATAAAGAACACTCTGACTTTGTCCCCAAATCACAGTGTTCAGGTAAACTGAGCGTGGACAGTCAAAAGGCAAGAATAACTGTCCTGTTGTCAGGTTTTCACATTTGTCTTTAATGCGATATTTGTGTCTTGTTTGCAGGAACCATTTGAGGATGGGTTCGCTAACGGGGATGAGCTGACGCCGGCTGAAGAGGCTGCCGCAAAGGAAGCAGCTGAGTCCAAAGGAGTGGTGAAGTTTGGCTGGATTAAGGGGGTCCTGGTAAGTCAGTGTGTTTATGTAGGGCCTTGACTTATGTAGGATTTCTGTCTCATCTCTCTCTTTTCTCCCGTTGACTGTAACAGATTGTATCCAGTGTAATGTTGTGAGTGTACACTCCGCCTCATGTTAAACTTAGTTGAATTGAATTCCAGGTGATAAGTGTGCTGCTGTTTGTTTTGAAATGTAAGTGGATTACACTATGTTGTGGATTTTGGACCTAGAGTGGGAATTACAGGGGGCTCAGTTAGTGGGAGGTTGTAAAACCACAGGGGCCACTTTCACACAGGTGCTTTAGACTAGACTTCATTCTGCACCTTTACTTTTGTACAGGTACATTTAGATGTTTGTCTGAGGTCTTAGTCAAAGCCTCTTGTCATGAAACTGGTCCTGGGGATAGAAATGACTCATTCACCTGAGAGAACCAGCAGAGCTGTTTGGAACTCATTTCTATTTTAAGTATCGTCAACAGAGGGTGATTTTTTTTTTTTTTCTTTCATGCTGAGATGTATCTGGATATTATCACTTCTTTTTTATTTTGACATGAGATGTCCTTGCTTCCTCTCTAATATAAACTTTTCAGTTGCTCTCGTGTCCGTTTCTTGGCTCTCATGGTTTGGCGTAGTTAATTTTTTGATATATAACATTCAGAAAATGTGATTCTCAGTTGATTTATGCAAGACGAAGTCGAGCTTGGAACCTAAGTGTTGTTTAAATGATAAAATCACACTTTCTCACATGCACCAAAAGCATCACATGCCATAAAACAGACCTCTTTGCAATTCAGTAAAGAAAGATTAAATAAGTCCAGTGGATGCTTTCTGAAGTGCCACTTGGTTCTTATCTCATAGTGTAACAAAGTGTAGACAGAAAACCCATAGATTCTGTGCAATTATGAAATCACAGATTTCCATAAAAACAAATCTGTGAGAAAGTATGAAATTTGCAAGAAAAATCACATTCAATGACATTAAGGAAGAAAAAAACTTTCTTCCTCTAAATACTATTGTAATCCCTCGTTTCTTTTTCATTCTGGCTTCGTTCATATGTACACTCTGTCCATCACTGCCCTTTTCAACCTCTGTGCAGAATCATGCATCGTCAGTAACTGTGTGTTCTCTGCAGGTTCGCTGTATGTTGAACATCTGGGGTGTGATGCTCTTCATTCGTATGTCATGGATCGTGGGTCAGGCTGGCATCGGTAAGTGGAGGACTCTCATGAAGTTCCTGCCGACGAACAAAGTGTTAAAAACTGTTTTCTGCATAGAAATATGAGAATCAAGTGTTTCTGAAAATTATTTGTGCAATGTAGAGGTGTACCAACACTGTTTCTTCATCAAAAGCAGGTGGTGTAAGACTCATAGTTCCTGAAAACACATTGTGAAAGAAGAGAAAACACCAGTGACATGAGAATTGTTTAAAATATTAGGAAGCATCTGAAGTTTTTTCTGTTGTGGATATTTTGTTCTTCTGCTAAATCATCATGGCCTAATTTCTCCTCAACCTTAAATATACTTTGGTCCAGGTGATGCGTGGAAAACCTGGTGCTTGGTACACTGTTATGGTTTAGGGCCCGGAACATTTTGACAATCAAATGATTTGAAGTGACCCTTCGAAAAGTTACAAAAAGCCAAATAGGAATTCCATTATGTGTTTCCACATGTGTCGTGTCAACAGTAGGTGGCGCAGTAGGTTATGTGGCACATAGCTCTACTAACACCGAAGAAGCACATTAATTGATTGTTGTTTTTGTTTTTTTTTTCAGTCTCTTCATTGGTCCACACTTACCTTTTTTAATTGTGTTGTTTCTACAAACAATGCACATTCATCCTGACCTAAACCACGATCTACTCCACAGGTGTCAAACATGCGGCCCGGGGGTCAAATCCGGCCCGCCAAAGGGTCCAATCCTGCCTGCAGGACGAATTTGTGAAATGCAAAAATTACGCTGAAGATATTAATAATCGATGGTGTCAAAATCATTTTAATTCAGGTTCCACATACAGACACATACAGTCCAACTAGATTTCAAGTGGGTCAGACCAGTAAAATATTATCATAATAACCTATAAATAATGACAACCCCAAATTTTCTCTTTGTTTTTTTGGTGTAAAAAAGTAAAATTACATGAAAATGTTTACATTACCAAACTATACTTTTACGAAAATGTGAATCACCTGAACAAATATGAACAAACAGAAATGTCTTAAGAGAAGTAAATGCAATTTTACCAACATTCTGCCTGTTACTAAATGTTTTGTGCGATTTTAATGCACATGCGTAAATGATAAACTGATAAACCGAGGCAGAATATTGTTAAAATTGCAATTGTTTTTCTTAAGACAATTTAACTTGTTCATGTTATTTGGATTTTTAAGGAAACTTTGTAGATGTAAACCTGATCATAATATAATTTTACTTCTTCACTGTTATTATTTCAGTGGTCTGGCCCACTTGAGATCAAATTGGGCTGAATGTGGCCCCTGAACTAAAATGAGTTTGACACCCCTGATCTACTCCATAACTCAACTGGTTTTATTGCGTAAAACTAGGGAAATGTTTTCATTTAGCGTTCAGGCAGGGCTCAAACATAACCTTAACTCTTTAACCGAGTGCAGGTGAAGTTGTTTGATGGAGTTTCAGTTTAGCTTCAGCCACATACTACACATGTGTCAAAACACAGAAAGTAGAAGACACTTACTTTGAGGGGAAGTGTAATAAATGCCTTTTGGTCTGAAATGTCTTCTGTCATAACCCCTAACCCTAGTGGGCTTTGACTCAGGGGTCATAGGGTTATGGGTCTGGGGGTCAGGTCTCGATGTAAAGGGAGGATGTTAAAGGTTAATGAGACGAAGCCTGGACATCAGTGACTGGTCCACATCACACTGTCCAAACAGAGTTACCCAGCAGTGTGGCATGCAGCCTGTGTTTATTGATGTTTCTGTGCTCACTGGGTGTTCATTTCAGATCTGTGTGTAAGACGGTGTGTCACTTATTTTCTCATTTCACACACAACTCCTGACTGCCCCTGCCCCCTCCCACTCCGCCACCTCTGGCACTTGTTGATAATTCTCTACTTTGATGTGAAATATCGCCACAGTGTGACACATATGGCGAACCTCAGCGGCCCGTCGCATCTTCAGTAGTTCTGCTGTTAGATTTCACAGCGATGTCACAGCACATTCTCTGAAAAGTTAATGTCCTTTCCTCCGCAGCTCTCTCCTGTTTGATCGTCTGCATGGCCACCGTAGTGACCACCATCACCGGCTTGTCCACCTCTGCCATCGCCACCAATGGATTTGTACGAGGAGGTAAACGCCACTGAATGAGATAAACCGACTGACTGCGCAGCTGAGTTCTCAGTAATATTAGTATTATTAAGGATGAAATGTTGTGTTCTTCTTTAATTTCTAACCTTTTACTTTTATGAAACACAATTTTAGAAGTTTACAGCATGATACAATGTACATCATTGTGATAAAAAGTGAAAAAAAATAATCATAAGTATATACATTCCTGTAAATATGTATTTTACCCCAGTGATAAGGTGCTGTGCTGGAAAAATGTAAAAACAACCCTTAAAAAGTGTTTGAATTTGACCTTGAAAAATGTGTACGAACCCTGCGTACAACACCTGTGCAATACCAACCAACTATTGAGTGCGTTATTTGGAGTCAAAATAAAAAGCGGTCAAAACACGCCTCCCCGGTCGTGTCGGTTGGAGTCTCCAAACTGGAACATGAAAGCTGCAGCAGCTCTGGCATGGTGGTCTGACATCGATATTCACAAGTTCCTCACACAGCAGATCAGGCTACTAATCTCAAAATATTTCATGCTGAGAAAAAAAACTAAGTCACTTGGGCAGTAAAGGCACTACTCGTACTTAACTCCTAGCCTTTTGTACACAGGAGGATCTATTCTTTGGGGCAGATTCTCATGTTAATTGTTACTTGTTAATGTTTTGTGATGCTGATCCATAATGTAATAATCTGAGGGATTTTTAGTATAAAATCATAGTCATGGACAAAACAAAATTAATGTTGAGCAAAATTAAGTAAAAACCATCTCTGAGGCATTTTGGAAACAAAGATCATTTAAACAAATCTAACCAATGCAATGATATTTACCACAATATAAAACTATATTATGACATTTGTCATTATTGTTTTGTAGCCCAGACCCCCGTCTCCCAATACTTTTGTCCATATAGTGTATGAACTAATTGGATTTTTGGTGCTTCCTTGGGCTGCCTGATCCTCCAGTCCAACCTCTGGGTAACTTTCCAAACTCCAAGTATACTCGTCATCCAGAAACAGATCCGACATCCATGTGAAGTGATGGGCACTCTGTTGAAATATCCCGTCCTCTGTTCTTGGTCATGTGACTCGTCTATTTGAAGTATTAAGTGGATGCATCAGGTTCAAACTGTGGTCATGACTCAGTAGGAATCTCACAGTTGTGACAGAGCTCATCTCTGGACAGACGAACCTCCTTTTAGGCTGCTCGGAAGTCTCATATCAACCCAACACCCTCAGTATACAAATACACCAGGGAGACATTTGGCTGATACATTGCATTGTTCTAACATCTGGTTTCTTTTCTTTTTTCTTCTCAGGTGGAGCTTATTACTTAATTTCCAGGAGTCTGGGTCCAGAGTTTGGAGGCTCCATCGGTCTGATCTTTGCCTTTGCCAATGCAGTGGCTGTAGCCATGTATGTGGTGGGCTTCGCTGAAACAGTAGTGGAACTTCTTGCTGTAAGTCTGGGGCTGTTACTTTTTTGTCTTTTCATTTTTGTTAAATTATTAGACATTTTTTTAATGGTCAGTTTTCTTAAACAGGTTGAGTTTAACATTTTTCCCCCTGCTTTTTTGTTTTCCTTTTTAATGGGGGTGTTCATTTTATATTCTGTTTTAAGGAGCCAACATTTTTTGCCATTTCATTTTATTTTAACATCTTCATTTCTATATATCATAATTATTCTTTTATTGATTCGTTTACTTCTTTGTATTTTATGCATTGCCTCTTTTATTTTGTTGTACAGTGTCCTTAGGTGTCTTGAAAGGTGCTTATAAATAAAATTTCTTGTTCTTGTTCTTGTTCTTGTTGTTCTTGTTGTTCTTGTTGTTCTTCTTCTTCTTCTTGTTCTTGTTCTTCTTGTGTCTTGTTCTTGTTCTTGTTCTTCTTCTCTTCTTCTTCTTCTTCTTCTCTTCTTTTTTCTTCTTTTCTTTTCTCTTCTTCTTCTTCTTTTCTTTTTTCTTCTCTTCTTCTTTCTTCTTCTTTCTTTTATTATTATTATTATTATTATTATTAACCTCCTGAGCAATGCATTTTTGTCCACATAGGGGACAAGAGTTTCACAGCTTTACTTTAAAAAAGACAAAAATGCTCTCCTTTGCAAAGGGCATTGCATAAAAAAAAGAAAATGTATCTGAAAAAACTGTTGCATCATGCTAGATGATCATGCAATATTTAATGTAAAAAAGCCAAAACTTTTGCTTTCCTGGGTGTCAGCATAAACAGGCCCATTATTAGGGTGACAGGTTTCTGATCTGTAATGGAACTTGCTTTTTTTTTTTTTTTTTTTTTTTTTTTATTGCATGATGCTAATTTTTTTTATTATTCACATCTATGAAGTTAGAGCTTCTGGGGGGGGGTGTTGAGTTCAGGATTGTGCAGGTTTCTTAAGTTAATATCAGACATGGGATGTAATATTGCTGCTTCATTCGTTCATACAGACAGAACAGAACAGCTCCAGCTATGCAATAACTATCATGTTTTACTGTTTACTTTTGTGTGGCTTATATGACTGAGGTTTTAGCTGGAGCGGTGCAACAGTTGGAAAGTGGGAAAAGTTAATCACTTGGCCCCTTCGTAATGTGTCTCAGGGTGCAGATGCCATCATGACAGATCAAATCAACGACATCCGAATCATCGGCACCATCACTGTGATCCTCCTTCTGGGTATCTCAGTGGCAGGAATGGAATGGGAGGCCAAGGTTCGAACCATATCTGATATTGCATAATAAAAACTCCGTGAATGAGTGAACCTGTCACTAATTCCTTGGTTCTTTGGGTTCTCCACAGGCCCAGATCTTCCTGCTCATTGTTCTCATCACGGCCATTGTCAACTTCTTCATCGGAACCTTCATCCCTGTCAAAGACAAGGAATCTAAGGGCTTCTTCGGCTATGATGGTACGACTGCTTTGCATTTCCTCCTGCTCCACCTCACACCGCTGAGTGACATGATTCACCAGATTCGTCCTTGTGTTTAATTATCAGGTTCAATTATGTGGGAGAACATGGGTCCGGATTTCCGTGGAGAAACCTTCTTCTCGGTCTTCTCCATCTTCTTCCTGCAGCCACTGGCATTCTGGCTGGAGCTAACATTTCAGGAGATCTAGCAGTAAGTCATCAGTATTCATCAGCAAATATCTAACATTAGATTTTCTACTCACAGACGGTTAATTTCAGAGTAGCCTCGAGGAGCGCTACCCATATTAGCATTGGCAAGCCCGATATCTGAACTAGCAGAAAAACCACAAATGGGCTCAATTTGGTTTCCGCAGTTAAGAAAGAGATCAACAAGGGACTGATAAGCTGTCTGCAAAATGTGCCATGCCAAAATCAAACAGTCAAGGACCACAAATCTACAGAGCATGTCTAGCAAAACTTCATTCTAATGCTGTTTATTTAGCGACAGGTAACTGCTCACCGTTAACTACAGCTAACAGACACTAAAGGAAAAGTGGTAAATGAGCACCGATTTCTCTACTTACTCTGGAACAGTGAGATCATAAATTTAGATAGTTTAAAAATGTAAAATGTAAAAGTCATAGGTGTAATTCTTTCAGATTCAACTATTTGTGATTTTACTTTGTATCCTGACAGTATTTCCTTTTTTAACTTAACATCGTTATGTTGAGGTGAAGAAAGGAGTCAACTGTCTGCTTCCTTTTACTTTTCTAAAAACATTGAATTTTATTTATTTTCAGATAAATACTCTGATTCCAGGTTTATCTTCAGCACAATTCTGTTTGTACATAACAACCCAACTCCAACCATTCAAAATAATATTGGGGATTCACTTATCCTGACATTCTGGATCAGTAACAATACACATACTGAAAAATAACAACTGGACTGATTTAACCAGCAACAGGCTCAACTCGCAGTTTGAATCAGTGGCATTATTTTAAATGTCATTTAACCCTAGTTAGCTCACACTGTAAGTGCAGCTGCTTTCAGATGCCACTGCTGAGTTGTCATTCATTACACAGTGCAGATTGTGTACAAATGGAGCTCCTTGTTGATCTGGATTCAGAGGTTTGTTCACATTTGGATTGTTTGTGATCATGTGTTTGGTGGTTGTTTGTTGCAGGACCCGCAGCTGGCCATTCCCAGAGGAACTCTTCTGGCCATTGTCATCACAGGAATTGTCTACCTAGGTGTTGCTGTTTCTACAGGTGGAATAGGCTTTCTTTCTGCTTTGAGAATGCTTGTTTTTTAACCTCATCAAAACTTTTTTTAATGCATAATAACATTGTATAAATCTGTTATCACATCAGGTTCCTGCATTGTGAGAGATGCCAGTGGAAGTAATGACACAATCTCCTCTGGGTTCACAAACTGCACTGGTGGTGCCTCCTGCAATTTTAACTATGACTTCTCTACTTGTAAAGCCAGCAAAGATGGCTGTGAATATGGCCTCCACAATGACTTCCAGGTATAATGCCACTCTGTCACAAGTATTTTAGGACCATACCAGAAAGAGAAAAGGACCAAACAGTCAGCAGTTTCTTTTTTTGACCTCTGTCTTCAGGTTATGAGCCTGGTTTCTGGTTTCGGGCCTATCATCACTGCTGGGATCTTCTCTGCCACTTTGTCCTCTGCTCTGGCCTCTTTAGTCAGTGCACCCAAAGTTTTCCAGGTAAGGATCCACTTAAACAGCTTTACTGTGTCCAAAGAAAAAAACTTTTCTTTAAGGTTTTGATTTGTCTCCTGTGTTTCCACAGGCCTTATGTAAGGACAACATCTACCCTGGTCTGGGCATGTTCGCCAAAGGCTACGGCAAGAACAACGAGCCCCTGCGAGGTTACATCCTGACCTTCGGGATTGCTCTGGCTTTTCCTTATTGGTACGACTGACGTAAAATGACCAGAAAAGGCCAACAAAATCTTTATATCTACACTAGACAGCTAAAATGTCATTATCAGCAGTCCTAATCATCATACAGTCAGATAACAAACTGTGTTTTGTGTAGTTGTTAGAATAATTTTTTTCAGGACAAAAATATTGTAATGCTGCAGGGTTTTGTTAGAGACAGGAGGAAATGACTGACTGCATGTTTTTGATTTTTCTTTCAGCTGAGCTGAACACAATTGCTCCCATCATCTCTAACTTCTTCTTGGCATCTTATGCCTTGATCAACTTCTCGGTGTTCCATGCCTCACTGGCAAACTCACCAGGTAAGATCAAGAGGAAGCAAAATGACTAGAAAGGCATATGCTGGAGTCGAAAGTTCATACACACTGGTGTTTCCTGTAAGAGACATGACTTGTCTAATTGTAAAAATGAGCTGAGCCACAAGTAGAGTCACGAGTCATAAGGATTTAAAAATGAATGTGGCAGGAAATGATAAGGGCATCAGAAGGAATTACTTGAAGCACTTAGACATTTACTGATCTGTTGAGTGCCTCCAAGAGCTTAGAGCTAATGTTTTACAGCTCACAGGACAGATTGTATCAGAAGATAACAGGACATCTGCGCCAAAACGGACATGTACTTTCAAGTTGTAAATGGTCTTGTAATTCCTAATTTCTTGTAACAATTAGGAAGTTCTTTGAGTTAAAACAGGAAGTGACCAGTTAACAGCTTTAAGTCAATGGTTTCACTAGCGAATACCAAACATTGTACATCCACATATTTCACAAATATATCCCTTAGTCATCTGTTGGAACAAGATGTTGTTACTAGAGGTGATAGAAGCTCTCGATATGAGGAGCCACTGCTGTATTTGTTGAATATCACAGTCTAATGTAAGGTTACTTGCACCAGGGGATGAAACCACAGTCAGTATTTGTCAGATATTTGGCATACTTTATGGAGATGTTTCTTATTTTCTCTCTGCCACCCAACGCCACCCCTCTCCTCTAATCACTCCGACATTGTATTGAATGTTTCTATCAAAGTGAGTGGGTCACTGCCAGTGAAACACTGCCACACATGTGAGTCATTTTCTGATTCACTGGGCTATGTTAATGAGCAACAGTTCTGCTAAATTGAACAAAACGCCTCCAGTTCTTTGATATCCTTTGAAACTTAGAGACCATCGTTCCATTTAGCAATATTTGTAGTCGGCCCCGCTGTGAAGTGACAGATGCGTGAGAACAGTTTGCCAGGAGTTGTCATTTTGTAATGTTACTGGCACGGTGCTGGCGTGAATTAGCACTCCGCTGCCACAAACGGGATACCGTCAGTTTACACCAAGGAGATGGACGGCTGTTGCCTTTCCAGGACACACATCTGAGCAGCAGAGGATTTTTCAGATGGTGCCTTATGGTTTAAGACAAAACAACACTGACCTGTTCAATTGCAGTTTTTATGTTTAAAGAATCATTTTTCCATAAATCTAAGAAAATCAACCCATTTCCTCGCTTGCCTTTCCATCTTGGTAGTGTTGGTCATGTCTACAGATACAGTGATCCAGAAATTTGATTTGCTTTACTTTGTTGCTAACTGCTAGTGTGCAACCTTAGTAGGCTGGACACCCAATGGACATCAGTGAACTTGACTTAAAGGAACTATATGCCGTATTAAAATATTAATATAAAAGTATTAAAAACCCTTCATTAGAGGGTTTAAAATAAAGAAATCTGGCTGGTAGGTTTATGGGACCACTAGAGGAGTAGTGAGTCACTCTATTGGTCTCTCATGCTGAGGAAAACTAACACCACAGGGTCTTTGACCAAGGCATCAGAAAGTGAACAGATGGGATGAGAACCACTAAGACACAATTTTTAGAGTTAAAGTCAGTGACAAAGGGATAAAAACTAGAAGCGCTGTTGTTTTCTCCACTGGACACAGCTCTAAATGAAAAGGATGGAGTTTGATGCTGAAATGGTAGCGTTTCTTCAACATGGGTGAGTTTTATAATGAGTCTTATGAAGGTGCAAAGTTATTATGGGATGTTATTATCTTTGCTAAGTTGCTGTTTGTTGATTCAGACAATTCAGACTAAACTGTGACAGTTCTGACCTTGTTTATTCAATTCTAAACAGATCTTTAGTTCAGCGACTGACAACACAAACCTACAGAAAACAGAGGTGATTAGTGGTTTTACTGTGGCTGTTTTCAGTCTAAAAACAGAGCTAAGCTAACAGAGCTATAATGTAAACTATTGGCTGACGCAAAATGTGACGGTTATAAGACACTGTTATTTTGACTTGAGGTTTTTTTTTTTTTTTTGAAGGGGAAAACTTGATGATACCATAAAACAAATGTGTGGAAACAATGGAAACAATGAGCTTTATACTTTATTCAGTGAGTGATACAGTCTGTGAATACATAGCATTGATTCATTGGTGGGTTTTTTTAGTTCCAAGTGCGTTCTAGTGTGCGACTTCCCCCTGCTGTTGAGTTTGGAATATCAATACTATAGTAAAGTAACTGTCATTTAGTGTGCACACCTGACATCATAGTACAACACAACACATGTCACTGGAGTCTCAGTAAAGGCACTGTAACAGCTGCTTGGTCATATTGTATATTGAGCTGGACTAGACAAATGGACATGAATGAAACAGAGGGAATGGAGTGTGATTTCAGTCTGAGATCATGGCCTGGGCTGTAGTCAGACAGGAGCTCATACAGCAGCAGATAAACATCAGCCACTACCTTTAGTGGTTGTCATCTTAATTTGCTGATAAGCCAGTGGCAGTCAAATTGGAGGCCATTGGCTTAGTGTTGCTGTCGGATCAGTGTATCCTAATCTGGTTTTAAGTAAGAAGAAGAACCCTCATTCTGTAATACTGTATGGTCATTGTGCTTTTGCAGCCTAATAACAGGAACACAGCAGTGAGTCATCAGAATTAAAAAGATAAACTAATTGTGCATCTGTATCATAAGACTTAAACCGCAGTGATTGACTGTCACTGGTAAAGTTGGGTAAAGGTGGAGATCACATAGAAATAAAAGCAAAACCCCCCAGGAATAGATACGTGACGAGGTAAGTGGGAAAATGTGTACTTTGTAACTGTTAACACACCTTATTATGCAGAATGTAGAGCTGTATGAAATAGATCGAGTTGAGGATTTTTCATATTGAGTTCTGTGCTTTTTCCTCTTTTTGATACCAAAGCTCTAGCAGAATTCCAGGTACAGATTCTCTATGTGCTTCTAATTCTTCCAAGCAGGTCGTATAATTACATGGACTTAAATGGTACATGACTCAATTAGAGGCAAGCAGCATTTACAGACTCTGCCTAATGGATTTTACTGCCTCTGGAACCACAAAATATAAACCCCATTTGGTTTTTCCGGCTGCTTCAGGGTCAATTTCACCTCGCTCTTAGGGACATTTAAACGCCCTGTGTGGAGCTGAGAGAAACAGTACTGTCAATGTACCCTTTATGTCCTGTGGTTTGTTTTAGACCCTGTCATTGTGTAACCACACAAAGTCCAACTGTATCCCATCACTAAAAATCCCACTAGTCTAGTTTCTGTGGTACCCAGTCAATAAATGCCCAGGTTCCTAATAGCTGGTATAACATCCTGGTCTCCAGTCTAACAGACTGCTAACTCTTCATTCTTTTAACACAAACACATATTCAACTTCAGACTACAACTTTTAACTTTATCCATGCTCTTTAACAGCAACATTCACTACTTTAAAACCATGTTAATGATGGAAATTATCAGTAATGTTCCCTTTTCCACATTTTAATCTGTTGAATCCTAATTATTCCCAGTAAAGCATCTTTTGACAAATTTAACTTTTGATCAGCAAGTAAAGCTTACCATTAATAATATATTGATTAGGGGTGGGACAAAACATAATTACAGGAATATATCGTACTGTATTATGTACGATATATCATAATCTACAGGGGCTGAATATCAATCATTTTTAATATGTTTTATTAAAAAATTTAAGTTGGTTTGATTCTCCAGAGTCACTACTTTTTGGACTGATGTTACACGTCAATATAAAAAATTATAGTTATTCTGATTTTTGCCCCTTCAGTTATATTTTTTCTTCATGTAAACAGACACATTATAATGGATAGATAATTAGATATTTTTTCTCGTTAGGTGTTGCAGAATCAATGTATCTTGGGCAACATACTCTGATTCCCACCCCTAATTTTCATTGTGACATCCACCCAGAATGTAACTTTCAGGTATTTCAATTTTGTTCGCATTGCTTGTGTTTGACTTGTTTTTGTTGGAAACCGCAGGATGGCGTCCCAGCTTCAAATACTACAACATGTGGGTTTCTCTGGCTGGAGCCGTTCTGTGCTGTGTGGTGATGTTCGTCATCAACTGGTGGGCTGCTCTCCTCACCAACGTCATCGTCTTGGGTCTCTACATCTACGTCAGCTACAAGAAACCTGGTCAGTGTGAAGTGTCAGTGTAGTTTAGGAAGTGGGTGTACAGCATTGTTGGTTTGATGTATAAAATCTAGAAAGCGGAGGTCTGACTCTGGAGGAAGTTAAAAATTAGCCAAGGCAGACGTCTGTAAACCAGTGTGAAAGCTGAACTAACTGGTCCAAATCTGAAATTTAACAAACATTTTAACCTTGGTTCGGACCTTGGTTTGAACATTCAGGTGTGAAAGCACCGCTGTAACAATATAAAATGTTGTGATGGTGCAGCCCAGTCTGTATGAAGTTAAGCTGCTTAAAATTCTAAAGTTTGGAAACATATGATAACAAGCTCTTTTTTGTAATTCACAGACACATCGATCACAGCTTTATAACTTTTCAGCTAATGTCCATCATTAGGTTTAGAAAAGACTTAGACTTTAGAAAAGATTAAGAAAAATGACCAAATTAAGACGGAATTTTAAGCTTTGAGCTTATCTGCATAGTTTATTTACATCCTGTCTCCATTTGATTATCAGTGAGATAGAAAAATGTCTGAACGTTCTTCAGATTTTGAGGAGAAGTTATCTGGACGGTTGATTAAGAAGTAATTATCTGCAGAAATGAAAAAGTACTTCCAGTGTCTGCATGTCTGTTTGGGTGCATATAGATCCAGCTGTTTCAGACTTATAGTCCTAATGACAGAGTCCCGACACACACAGTTCTGAACACACACCTGTGTGCAGTCGCAGTTTGACTCTCAGCTACACACACATACGAGGCCTTGTCACTGACTCTAACACCACATGGGTCAGGCAGCCTTTAGCCCAGCAGGCCGACCAGTAAACATCCTCCTAACTGCACTGTGTGTCTCTGCCTGCATGCGTTCTCCCGGCCAGATGTGAACTGGGGCTCGTCCACCCAGGCATTGACCTACCACCAGGCCCTGACACACACTCTGCATCTGAGTGGAGTGGAGGACCACATCAAGAACTTCAGGTACTAAACACAGACAGCAAACACACCTGTAGTCACGTACATTAAATATTATCACCTCTAGTTTAAGCTGCAGAATAAGATTGTGTTTTAATTATTATCAAACTAATCAGTGTTAGATTGTTGAAACCGTAGACAGACTAGATGTTAATTGATGTTAATGTCACAGGGCATACGTTGATGTATGCTGTTGTACATTGATCAACTACTTTGAAGCCTCAAGTTTGGCATTTTTTCCATCACCATCTTAGCTTTTTGGAGACTGAAGTGACCATGTTTGAACCAGAGAGGGGAGTTACGGATTAATGAAAGGTGAAATCAAGCTAATGCTACCACTAATGCACTGAAAACACTGGCCACATGCTAACTGAGTAATGTTATCTTCAAATGCCCCAGAGTCATTTCAGCTACAGCACTGGATGAATGTTAACAGTACAGTTGTGCTTTTTGTTCACTTCCAGCTCAATTTATGCTAACATTAGACATCTAAGCCCCAATGCACTTAGTGGAGGGTTCATGAAAAGCAAATGGAAGTGTTATTACTTATGTAAAAAGTTTTTCCAGTGTGAGGATGGAGTCGAGTGGAATCAGCCTCCTGTGGCCAACAGTAGAATTACACTTTGAACAGGTTTCACACTTGATTTTAGTTTTTTTTTTTTGTTTGTTTGTTTTGTTTTGCTTTTTTGTTTGTTTGACTTCCTGATGAAGGCTTGAACCCGAAACGCGCCGAAGTGTTTTTTTTTAGGTCTACGCATGACCATGTCATGAAAATAAAGGCATTTTAATGCTTAAAGACAGTGCCTTGGAGTTTTCTTCCTGTTTATTTACTTTATGACTCCCTTTTCCAATGAGCAACTCAAACAACCTTTTCTGAGTCTTAGAAGTATTCCATCCTATGATTTTTTTTTCTTTTTTACACTTTTACATGCTTCTGCTGTTGTGTCTTGATTCCACTGAGCAACAAAAGAACAACATTTTAAAGTCACAGACTCTAAATGGGAACAAATCCATTTTCATTAAAGTGAATTCACATGTCTGTTTATTATATTTTTATGCTGAGCAGCAGAACATGTGGTCCTCGTCCACATGAGCCACTGCTGTTTTTGAGGATGTATTAGTGATAATGCTTGTGGGACTGATTCCCATGGCATCAGACCAGGAGGTAGATTAGAGGGCATCTGATGGTGTCTTCAGACTGACTTGTGTGCTGCTCCGAGGACCTCCACCTCCTCGCACTGCTTCTATTAAATCCCATGGTGCTTAACATATTTGCTTTGATGTGCGCTACTCTGCTCCTGTTTCTTCATTTGTCCTGCATTAAGAAGAGGCCACTGTGAAGGGCCAACTGAAATAATAATGCTGTCACTGTGACTATGTCAAAACCTGCTGTGTGGATGGTCTTTTTTCCTTATTTGTTTAACTGTCTTTTCTCTTTTGTAGACCCCAGTGTTTGGTGATGACCGGTTACCCCAACTCGCGCCCTGCTCTCCTTGACCTTGTCCACAGCTTCACCAAGAACGTCGGCCTGATGATCTGTGGCCACGTTCGCACGGTAAAGACCTCAATGTTCTGGTGTTTCCTTCACTTGTCATTGAAAGAGGTGGTAAAAATCTGTCACACATCAGAGGGTAAAGATGTTTCCAACTAACAGGACAAAGATTAATTAAACATAATTATTGTGAAAATGCAAAAAAAAAAAGGACATTTCACTTCACATATCCATCGCAAAAACCATCATGTTTAGACTCATCTAGACTATTTAAAGCAAGTTTGGATTTGTTGAAACCTATTACAAAAACAAAAGGCAACAAAAAGAGAGTATTTTACTGCTGCGACCACAGTAGACCAGATCTAAACCTAAAACCTGTATGGACTAGATCAGCCCTGAAAGTTTAAAGCTGTTAAAAATGGAATCTGTGATTTATCCATCTTTTATTCTAATGTGAAAATCAAAAAATGAACATTTGATTTATTTTCTCCACATGTAGTCCATATTAGCCCAGGTCCCGTCCTAAAACCAGTGTAGTTTAGATCATCCCTGATAGTTTGAGACCACTTTAAACAGTCTTTCTAGTTTCTGAAACATTTTCTTCTGGTTGTGAAGATGCAAAAACTCACATTTCAGATCCAGATTAAAACCTACTATATTTAGACTAATTAAATCTGGACTACATCATCTCAGGGAGGGTAAAGGTTATTTAATACCAAGTTTCTGATTTTTGAGACCTTTATTCCATCTGTGCAAATGCAAATTAAAGAGCGTTTCAGTTTTTCCTTCGTCACAGCTTGACCCTGTTAGATCTGATCCAGGTTTAAAACATTATTTATGCCTAGACTGCACAAATCTGGATTATTACGGATTATATTTAAACATTCTTAGATGGTGAAACTATAATTCTGACATCTAGAAAATTAACTGAAAACACTGTATCTAGACTCAAATCTGCATTAGATCATTTCACGGAGGTTAAAGTATATTTATACAATCAGGTCCATAAATATTTGGACAGTGACACATGTTTATAATTTGGTCTCCATACACCAACACAGTAGATTAAATTTAATGGATTTAACAAAAATATTGCATTTGCCATTTAGGAATTACAGCTGCTTTAAAGTCCCTCCATTTTCAGAGGTTAAATACAACCAGTACAATACAATATATGGACTGTATATTGTGTATCAAAATATACATTTACTTTATTTGTTCCAGCTGTTTTTATGGTATACATACTTCATCCCCATACATGTTGACTGTACTTTTAGTCTTATCTGTGCTGGAGACAAACCCACAGATCCACATTACCTGTCCACTCAGACTCAGTCACCTCAGAGCCACTTTGGCGATGTGGTTGATGCATTTGTTCCACTACTGTATACCAGAGTAAAAAGCCTTTTACAAATCCCCTGTCGCGCATTACTGCTTCACAATGGAAAGGCCATTTTGATTGGATGAATGCAGCTCTGTGTTGTCCAGCAGCTTTCTGGCTCAGTGGAACACGCCGCCCTCCACAAGTGGCCTCTGATCTGTTCTGCTGTTGCTTCCATTAGGACTGAACCAGAGCTCAGAACAAGTTAAACGATGTAAACATTCCCGACTAATGGTATTACAATTTCCTGGCTGATGAGCAGCTTTGTGAGCTTCTTTCTTCAGAAATAAACAAACCTTCTCATGCAGAGATTTAGAGCAGATTGAATCCTTCGGTCTAACTCTGATCGTCCACTAATAGTTGACCATAAAATCAGGAGCAGGGATTTGTCTGCACTGTCATTTTCCACTCTTTCAGATTTGTTGAATAAAGGGCTGTTTATTACAGTTTCGACATTTAAACCAAGAACCAAACTGACTAAAGAATAGAGAGTGACAATTTGGTTATGTAGTTGAAAATCCTCTGTGATGTCATCTGTGGGTAAAACTAAACTAACTTTTCCACTAGTGCCACTAACTACAGAATCTTCATCAACACTCAGCAGTTAAATGTGTTCGTGTTGTCCCTGTAGGTAATACATTTTTTAAATTTTATGTTGGAGTGCCTCAGACATTTCTTGTGACTAAAGTTTTTGCTTTTTATATATATATTTTTTTCACCATTTACCATTGATAATCAGTTTCATGTTTTCATTTATTTTCCCGATGAGCACCCAATTCCTTCACACATTTATTTATTTTTCATGTTATGACCCAGTGTAGCACCTACTTCTAACATTTACATTAAGTTTTAATTTTACTTTGGGAAGTGGACTAGTTTATTTAGGTAACAGTTTACAGTAAGGCTAAACTCATTAACAATAATGTAGTTGCCTAACTGTTGTTTCATAGTTAACTAATATATGAAATTATATTTTAATAGTATTATTTTTAACCAAAGTATTGAATTATGATTAAGGTTTCTAAAGATGCTATTTACATTAGCTAATAGTAATAATAATGGATAACATTAGTATGTCTGTCATTTTAGGGTTTACACATTAGTTTAGTGTGTACACTGCATTAACATAGATTAATGTCAACACTGTTTAAAGTAATACCTTATTTAACATGAACGTCATGTTGATCATTACTTGTTTCTTAAGTTTTTAAAGGCCAATACAGTAATGATAGTTTGGATCAAGAGCTGATGGGCAAACAATTATAAGACTCAAAATATAATTATTATGCAAGTTGTACTTCTTTTAGTTTTCCTTGACTCTAATAACCCTGTGTGTGTGTGTGTACGCAGGGCTACAGAAGGCCAAACTTCAAGGATATTGCCACAGAGCAGGCGAGGTACCAACGCTGGCTCCTGAAGAACGAGACCAAAGCCTTCTACACGTCTGTGTTTGCCGAGGACATGAGGCAGGGAACACAGTACCTGCTCCAGGTAGGAAAACACACTGATCAGACATGAAATGCAATGGCCATCTGTGACTGTGGGTGTGATTGAGTAAACAACCATGAGATAAACTACACCGATTAGATTAGACTAGACTAACACATACCAGCTGTCTGTGGGGTTTTGTTGGATTAATAAGGATGTTTCAAAGTTGTTAAAAACTGTGCAAAAAATGAAAAACAGATGCAAACGTATCCAGAATTGTGCTTGTTAAGATAACTTCATTTCTGCATGAGGCTGTAAAGTTTATTGAATTTCGAGACCTTTCTGACTTCATTACAGTTCCTGCGAGGTCACACACACACACACACACACACACACACACCACACACACACATCACAACAGACTTTCTACGGCCAAAACTTCCCATGACTAGTAACATGTGCATCCAAATTCAATGAATGAATGTTTTATTTCACACAAAAATGCACAATACACCACTAACAAAAGTAAAGTAACAATGCAAGACAACTAAAAAAGACATTTATATGATAATACAAAATAGATACTTACAATACAATTTTAGGTGTTATTTGCACATCTGAAAAGGAATGAGGAGTAAACACTGATTTAATTCTACCCTTTTATTACAATAACACACACGAGCTAAATCAAATATGTCAATATCAATCAATATAATAATTACCATATATAATATATATATATTATATATATATATATATAAATAGATAGATAGATAGATAGATAGATAGATAGATAGATAGAGATAGATACAGAGATATAGATATATAGATATATATATAGATATAGTTCGACACCATAATCCACTACATATGTGATAAATGTAAACCCATATACGTATGATATACAATTGGCCATAGAGTATAATTATATACTATTTCCCATATGATTGCCTCAATTCTGTTTTATATAACCTACAAATATATTGGTTTATTTTTTGTCCAATTTATAAATACAATAAAATACAACATTGTATGCAACAATACAACATTTATGATAATACAATATATAAAATGTATAATTGAGAACATTACTATCGTTGTTAAGAGCCTGTTGATGTAGAGAAGGTTAAAAAAATGGAAGAATGTCTACAGAGCACCTCCTCTTGGCATTTCAGTCAGTTTGGACCTGGACTTGCCGTGCTCATTCATCTGGAAGAAGTGATCTTCGTTTAGTTTCAAAGAGTCTGAGGTCCAATGTGATTCCACAATTTGACCCCAGTGTATGATGTTCACACCACGTTTGATCCAGCTTCTGACATTTCAGTTTAATCTGAGCTAAAATTGCAAAGGCTAAAGCTCCCACAGAGAAAATAGGAAACATTGGTTCTATGAAAAGAACTGGTCTCAAACTGAACCATGGTTTGGTTCATTTCTAAAGTGAAAACCTTTTTTAATGGTTCAGACCAACAGACCAGTTACAGAAGGTTGTGGCAGGCTAGAGCTAAATGTATTTTTTTTGTTTTTCTCTCCTCAGTTTTACAGACCATTCATTTAATTGTTTGTTTCCTGGCTGCATGAATTGAAGACAAATCTCAACTTAAAAACTCTTATTTTGAAATTACACTGTATGTCTGATATAATTGGAAAACACATGCACAGTTAATATATTGCAAGAAGTAAACAGGCTGAGTTTTTTTGTCTCTAGAGGAATTAGTGGAATAGATTTTGTCATTTGTCAGTAAACAAAACCTCAATTAATTGAATTAATTTTATATTGTCAGCTTTTGAGCAAAATCAGAAAAAACTAAAAAGGTGAAGAGAGCAACTTTTTTAATATATAAAAATAAAGAAATAAAAATCAACATGAAAACATAAGAATACAGAAAACACAAGTGTTCTGATCAAAGGTGGTGGTGCTGGTAGTAATTCAATAATTCTGACTCAATAGAGAAACATTCATGAATTCAGTTCTGTTGTGACTATAATAACAGAAAAGGCTACTGGTCAAACAACACACTAGACTCTATGGAACAATCTGTGTCAAGTATATCTCATCGTGTAGGGAATAATGTCAGGACAGTGGTATGTCATACAAAATTTCTCAGTGCATTTGTAAAATATCAGCGTGAAACATAAACTAATATAGTTTTATACAATGTCACAAAAATCTGAACCTTGGTTTGGGCTGACATGTAAAAAGCCCAAAGTTCGAGATGATAAACTACTGAAAGGTTTCCATTAAATGAATAGTATGTGGAGTAAAACGGGAACTAGTTTCAAAAATCACACATTGTAAATTTTCCTCCTGAAAGATGGCATCAGTCAATTCTAAAAACCTTTCCAGACTCTGTCAAACCAGAATATCAGCTTGATTATGGCCCAGTTCAGTAGACATACTGTAGGGTAACAGCTCAGACATAATGATTCTGGGATTAACAAATAATTATATTTATTCCATGAACTATATCATAGGATGGCACGATGTATCACATATGCAGCCAGTAACTGAAGGACTAGTGTTGTTAGTTCATTATCTTAATGTTTTTTTTTTTGCCCTCTTATGACGGATGCCATCACTAATTTTGACCAAAAAGATCACGTGACTGTATATAGTGATGAAAAAGAGGTTTGTTGATTGTTTGAACGGTTCCACAGTCTACTTTTCCAAACACAGCCCATATCATTTCACGTCCGACGTTAATGTTGATTCATATTCTTGTTCTTGAACGTGATGATGTTTCTGATCTCCCTTTAAAGGCTGCAGGTCTTGGCCGTCTCAAGCCAAACACTCTGGTTCTGGGCTTTAAGAACGACTGGAGGGATGGTGACATGATGAACGTGGAGACCTACATCAGTATGATCCAGTAAGTAAAGCTGAATCAGAGCATTGGTACAACAGTCAACTGAAGATGAAACTGTAACTGAAGCTGTCAAATGTAACACACCCTGTTCACTTGCAATAAGGTTTGAGGAAACATGAGCAATGTGTTTTGAGGGTTTACAACATAATGATGAGATCTGTCCAGAGAAGCAAACAGTAAGTAGTTCAGTGGTTGCAACCTTTGTGGTACAATGATGCAGAAAAGGCAAATAGGTAAGTGTAAATTTGCTAAACATGCCAAAAAAAGGCCATTTTTCCATTTTTTCCATTTAAAGCCTTACTGCAGTTGAACTAACGTCATCCATTTTTCACAGTAAAATTTTGCTGCTGCATGAATCTGCAGCAGTGTTTTGGAGGCGCATGAATACTGAATGAGGACTTTCTTTTGATAGTAACACTTAAATTTGTGAGCAGCAGGGTGGAGCATACTTTCTAACAACCGGGCCAGATCCAGAGGTACAAAACGGCACCTAATCTGAAAAAGGTCATGAAAAATGTGGTCGAATATAAAGAAATGATGGAGATTGGCTCATTGGTGACATCATTGCTTGGAGATATCTGTTTAATAATTGGCAATTCAGTGCCATGTTGGATGTTGAAAGGTGAGGTTGAACCTGACGCCTCTGCTCAGCAAACGATCTGATCTAATTCTAATAAGTCGGTCTTTACCCACATTTTTCTGGGGTGATGATTAAGCAGAGACCCCTCGACTCCCATTGTGGAGCTTTAAAATTATGTAATAATTACCTTGAGTCTGTAAGTTAGGTTTAAAAGAAAACCAGCAGGAGCATAAAAGCTTGAAAATGAAGCCAGCACAAGTCTTTTAAAGTGTAAAACAACTGTGGCAGCTAGAATAACCTTGTTCTATTCGATTTTAAACCATCCTCTGGGCATCACGTGGTGTCATTAGCTCAAGTTAGCATCATTTGAGTATAGCAAATCATGGCCTGTTAGCTAACCAGCAACTTGTGCTTATACATTATAAGAAGTTGGCATCATATATTAACCCTTAGCAAATAGATATTAATAGGTGTTATTTAACATGACATCTCCCAGTTATCAGTGGTAACATTAAAATTAACTTGGTCAGTTTAATCCCAAGTTCTTCCCCAGCTCCACCCTCTTGTCCAAATATGGTCACTTAACAGCTCAAGGCTTTGAAGCAATGGTCCATCTATGTCTTTTACTTTATTTTATTTAGTTTATTACTTCATTGTATGGACAATCCCAATTAATGAACTGTATCAATAACAGTAAAAGGGGCAGCTTTAGCTAACATGGCTAGTGTCCTGCTGTAGTCCCCGGCCTGAAGACAATAGGCACCCTAAAAAAACAATATATTACAGCACATTAATTGAAAAGAGAGAGTTAAGATAGCTAAGAGATAAGATAAACAATGTATTTATGCTACACACACTCTTCATGTAGCTGTAGCTGCTCAGGGATACAGTGTTAACCCATGTGAAATCCTGTTTCCCTGCTGAACCCTAATTCAGTCATGTGAGCCTGTGAGTGGTGGACTTATGCTGAATGAGTTCCTCATTGTAAAGTGTGGGGATTATCGCATTAGAGCTCAAGGTCACACATGTGGCAGCCCCACAATATTAAAATCACTGCTAATACGCTAAGCAATGTGGCCTTTACTTTCCATTCAGTGAGTAGCTGTAGCAGCGTCTAGTCTATTAAGTTCAACAAAGGTCTTTGAACTGGACGTGAAAATGTTGCAGTTTGTGAAACAATCCATGTCCTTCAGCATCGTGTCTCTGTTCAGTGCAGCATGCCATGGTTCATCCCACTGCTGATGTCCATCTTTTATTCATGTGTTTTTCCTCTCAGTGATGCCTTTGACTTCCAGTACGGTGCTGTTATTCTGCGTCTGAAAGAGGGACTGGATGTGTCCCACATCCAAGGACAAGGTACTAAGCACATGCATGCGCTTATAGGTTGAATCCATGACACTGTAATGAGTGACAATCAAGATTTCTGTATATACAGTAAATACAGATGATTCACAGTTTACATGTTTTTGGATGTGAACAACTCAAGACAAAACATGCAAAGCGTTCATTTTTAAGGAAGTATTAAAACTGTACACTATATATGTGCCATATCCTCCTGAGACCCAGCACTGCATTTTTTGTCCTCTGTAGGGGACAAGAGTTTCACAGCTTTATTAAAAGAACAAAGCAAAAAACAAAACATGTTGGTCACTGCAAAGGACATTCTATTAAAAAAAAAGTATCTCAAGAACCTGTTGCATCATGTTGTTTCCAATGTAAAAAAGCCCAAACTTTTACTTTCCTGGGTCTCAGGAGGATATGAACAAACGGTAACACAAAAGCAGAATGTCAGCCTGCATTATTTTTCTGAGAAATTATTTGAGGTAAAACTAAAGGAAGCATCTTCACAACTATTATACCACAACAAACAAGCTTCATTTTGAATTTTTGTGGAATGAGGAAAGTGTCCAATATAGAAAGTATATAGACTTTTTACAAAGTTTACTCAGGACAATCATACTTAAAAAAAAAATAAATAAATAACCCTTTACATCTCACTGAAGATACATGTTGGATAAGTATCTCAGATCAGACTACTTTAAAACATAAAAAGTAGCAGTAAAGACATGGTCAATACTCTCATTAAAAAAAAAAATAAAATAAAAATATATACATATAAACACATTATTTACACAATTAGATCAGCAATCAGAACTTCTCTGATCACTTGAATATTGTGTAAAGACAGTTTTTTCCCCTCTTGTTTCATTTTTCTTCCACCTCCATCTTCTTCCCTTCTGCTTCTGTTTCCTTCCAGATGAGTTGCTTTCCTCCCAGGAGAAGTCATCAGGGATGAAAGATGTGATTGTGTCCATAGACACCAGCAAAGACTCAGATGCTGATTCATCTAAGCCATCCTCCAAGGCTACCAGCCTTCAGAACAGTCCTGCCATCCAGAAAGGTCAGAGCTCTTCAGCATCATCTGTTTGTTTTATTCCCTTTTATCCAGCGAGTGGATATATACGTATATACTGTATATAGATGTTCTGTTGGTTTGATGTGGGCCCTGTTTGTGTGTATACTTGTGTTTATGTGTATATTTCTATTTGTGTTACACCAACGTCATTACAGGTTACAGCAGAAGAAAGCTTTCCTTCCAGGAAGTCAGTTTAACACCATTTCAGAGATCTCCCTTAACCCATCAATGGCTTCCCTTATTCTGCCTACACACACACACACACACACACACACACACACACAAACTGCCCTGAGAGGAAGTCGCCTTGGTGACCCATGACCCCAGTCGTCCCACTGGGCCCAGTTTTGTTAGTCCACAGATGTCTTGGGCTACACTGTGTGCTTATGTATGTGTGTGTGTTTGTGTGTGGATTTGTCAGTGTGTGAATAAGTGCCACCCACTCCTCACAGAGCAAACAAACAAAGAAGTAATTCCCAGATTGTGGGAACTATTGTCCCTAACATTCCCAACTACAGCCTGAACACCAGACCTCATCCAGGCTGGATTCATGAAACTGGATATTTTACACTGTAAAAACATTGCTCCACAGCTCCACTAGTGGTCAAAATCCCCACATGATACCTTTAATCTACCAAAGTAATCCCCACAGGAAGTGTTTAGGTTTCATAAGCAACTCTAGCTCTCTGAGTAACATGAGTAAGCTTTGTTCAGTTGTGACATGACTGGAATTGGTGTTAGCATTTAGTGGTATTTTCAGTTTGCAATAAGTAATCAGTAATTAGGCTCAAAGAATCCAGATATAACGACGTAACCAACATGTGCAGGACATAGAAAAGTGACAAAACATGAAAAAGCATGAGTAGTAATGCTGACTGTGACCTGTCCGTGTTGTAGTTTTTATCAGATCTTGCACATTAAACACCTATATTCACCCTTTAAAGCCACAAAAAGCATCAGCGTGAAGATGAACACTGTGATATTCTAATCCTCTTAGTTTATTAAGCCTCAACCACTGCCCAGATCCCCTCCCCTCCTCTCTGTGGAGCTCATTTCCATTCTGACTCACCTTCTCAGTGTGTGAGAGTTTCGTTTTAATCCAAGGCTCGTCTCAGCGGAGGACCTGGGCTTTGAGAATTAAACTGATTCAAGCGTATTTAATACTCTCACATGTCCACACAAGTTGTTCTTACCAACTGGGCGGTCGAAGCCTGTTTTATTTCTACAAACGTAGAGTCCTGGCTCCGAGCTGCTGGGTTTTGTTCAGATCAGGCTTGAGAAATCTCCAGAAATTGGGGAGAAGTAGCTGCCAGTGGAAAAAGGTTGTTGTTTTTCCATGAGCCTCAGTGCCAGTGTGTTGGAATGAAGCTGCACGTCTCCTCTGCACTGCACAGAACTTCATGTGTAATATATACTGCATGTTTTAACTGTGGTTTTTTTTGGTTTTTTTTTAAATTATTTTATTTTGCAACTGCATATTCTCAGTAGGAATCCATTTCATCTGGATTCACGACCAAGAAACTGCAGTTTTCATGTCATATTTCCAGTTCACCTCAGCTGTGTTGTATTTTTTCTTTCTCTCTTTCCTTTTGTCTCTCATGTCACAGATGATGAAGATGATGGCAAAGCCCCAACTCAGCCCCTGTTGAAAAAAGGCAGGACATCCATTTTTTATTGAGTTGCCTTAAAACCTCTCTCTTCGCTTTTCTAATCGCTCTCTAGTCTAAGTATCTCTCTCTTTTTCGCAGCTCCTGCATCCTTGCTTCATATTTTCCTTCCCCTCATCTTCATTTTTCAACCTCTGCGTTGAATTCCTCTTGTAATAACACACTGTCCTGCGCCTCGCTGTCGCTGCCTTGTGTCTTTTCCTTGTCTGTGCCTGTTTCCGGCCTGCTAGCTTCTTGGCTAAGAGGAATAACATCTAGTCTTTCCTTTCTCAATCCTAGTCTGAAGCTGTATGTAATAGTGCCTTTAAGTCAAAACAAGTCTTGAATATCTAACGTTGTGTGTTTGTGCCAACAGTTCAATTTCCTCCAAACTGTCTGTACTGTCTCTTGCTTCTTCTCTCTGGAGGTGACAGTTTGTGTGCTGCTTTCTTTTCCAGGATGAAAACTCTTCTTCTGTTTTCATGTTTCTAACTCTGAACTCTCTCAGCTTCTCTCCCTGTTTGTTTGCTGTCCTGTTTAATGTGAATATTGATTCATTAAAGGTATAATTTGTAATATTTCATCTTTAAAACCCTCAAAAGTAACTGAAATAATCGTCAGAGTGCGAGGAAATGAGACTTAACATGTTAATGTATTATATTACATTCTGTACAACAGCTAGCATGCTAACCAGCTAGCTCCACTCCATCCTGTCTCATTTTACCACATTCTAACACTTGTAAGTAGGGAGTTAATTTCAACTTCATTCTGCCATTTGTCCAACGTGAGAAGAAGTTGCAGAGCTGCTGTGATCTATATATTCAATAGCTAACGCTGCCAAAATGCTAATATGCTAATGATTAGCATCTTTTCTTTACACTACATCTTTAAGCAGTACAAAAAATATACAGGCTTTTACCTACTTCAGAATGTAATATGTGTTAAAACCAGAAAACTAAGCACCAAAGTCAACAGGCGTCTTTGACAAAAACAGTAATTTAATCACATGTAACACAAGAGTTGATGTTTTTTCACTTTCTCTGTCAGTGTCTACGTTTACTCTACCAGCTGTAGTTATTTAATACCAATTCAATGCTCAGATCAGGTTTGTTTTGTTTGATCAGTCATAATAGTTTTTATAATGTGGCCAACATCAGATTCCAGTGTAACATGGAACTGAGCCACATGCACAAAAGCAGTGGAGTTAGAAGTGTTCATTCAAGGGCACATTCCCTGCAGTAAAAAGAACTAATATACACAGTGAAAATGCTCCAATAGTGGGAGAAGTTGTGCATTCAGAACCTTACTTTTAAATATCATCAATAGTCATTGTACTGTAAAAATGTCCCTGTCAGTTTTTTACTATTGAATAGGATTTTTTGGATTCAATTTTGTTGATGCATTCATATATATGTTACATCTGAACACGTTTATAACGTGACGAATCTCGATGTAAAATGATGTGAAAGTTCAGATCTGATTGAAGATGCATTGAAAATATCAGATGAGTGTCTGATTCAGGATCTCATTTGGAGTGGTGTTATTGTATGTGATGCTGTTCACACTGTCATGAACAAAAACAAAAAAAACAGTCACATATGATCTGGTTTTGGCTTCTTCCCCCTGCAGTGTGAATGTAGACCATCAGTTTATTTTCTATTTCAGATTCTTACTAATGTGTTAAAAAACCAAAGTCCCAAATAACACAAATACAGATGAACAGGTGAACACACAATAAACCACTAACTCCTGTGTCCTGTTAAATCCAGGTTTTAGTCAAGGGGGTCTGACTTTGAAGAGAGCTTAGTTTATAGCAACATATCAACACCATTTCATTTTTATGGCACTCTACATAAAGTAAAAGCATTGGTGTATTTTTGTACCGTTAAATCAAGATACTGATCACATATTAGCTGTTGGAATTTACTTTTAAATTATTTCTGTGTAGTTGCAGCTAATGAACCAATTCTGACTACACAGTAAAGACATTGAATAATCTGATCACAGCAGAGTAGAACTTCACAAACAAACATGGACCATTTTTGGTAGTTTTCAGTCTTGTCCAATATTGCATCTTAATGGTAAAATCCTGTCCCCTCTGTTTATGGTGGGGTTTATTTTTTAGGGTTAATCTTACAAATTATACCTTTATGGAGTACTCCCTGGTGCAGAATTTTCCATAGTATTGCTTGAATATTTGCTTAAAGTAAGTTAATCATCCATACTAAGGAAAACATTTATCCTTTAAAAACTTAAAGCAGATTTTATCAGAAACGTGATATTTGACGTTTCTCTACTTGTGTTACTGTTACAGTGTTTAAGTCCTTTCCGTTATTCTGTAACTGACACTTGACGCCTTATTTACTGTGTCAGTGATTAGCCACATTTTAATTTACATTTGTAGCATTTGTTATTTGTGAATGTTCTGACTTCAAGGCAGCGACTGTTTTCCATTTATTTTAGTGCAAATCAATCAGTGCTCATATGATTTGTCCAAAATCAGTAGATAACAATTTCACCATCATTTGTTGCAATTTGCTGAAATATCATATTTGCTGGATCAGTTGAGTATCTTCTTACACTTCATATAATCAAGACTTTAACATTCAGTAAAAGTCAAACTGGTCAGTAATATAGGTCAATCATTGATCCTGAACTAAATTGGAAACCTTGGCTGTCTGGAACCCAGAATCAAATAAAAAAAACATTATCCTACATCCTTAAGAAATTTTGGAAATGTACCCCTTTGCAGATTATCTAGAGAAAGTTGTATGCTCATAACTTAAATGCAGTGTTTCCTAATATGTCTTGACCTGTTAATTATTATGGAAAGACTGAATTCCTGAAGTCAACTGAAATATTACATCACAGTTTTGAGTTTTTACCCTGAAATTCTGTTTATTTCTAAGTATAATCTTTCACTGCATGTCTGGCACATTAAACTAACTGCCTCCATGTTTCTGAAGACACTAGAGATGCACTGATCATCAAATTGTAGCCCAGTAACAATTTATCTAACTGGTGGTTTTTACCCCTTGGCCAACTTCTGGCCGAAGGGGTGTTACAATCATTTTGTTTACATGTGCTTTCTTTGTTTTCATGTCATTCTGTTGCTGACTGCTACATAAACTCACATTTTCAAACAGTGAACTTGAATTAATCTCAATTCCCTGTGGATGAGATGTTCAGTGAATAGATTGGTGCATCCTGAGAACACACAGATCACAACTTTAGTATTGAGATTTGATAGATTTGTCCTTTTAGTTTCACTTTACACAAAGCAGCATAACTCTGACCTGACACTGTAAATCCTACTGGATTTTACGTCTAAATACACTTTTCTCCCGTCCGTCTTGTGTTTTGTGTGTTTTTTTGCCACTGTCTCTCCAGACAAGAAGAGCCCGACTTTACCGCTGAATGTGTCCGACCAGAGGCTGCTGGAGGCCAGCCAGCAGTTCCAGCAGAAACAGGGCAAAGGCACCGTGGATGTGTGGTGGCTGTTTGATGACGGAGGTGAGGCTAGAACGAATAGAGACAACTCCATCGGTTTTTGGACAGCAGCCAATAGTGGGCTTAAACAAATTTATGTACTAAGCTCTAGCAGCTCAGACATAACCCAGATTTAGAGAGGGCACTGATACGGCTGTAGAAACAAACACTGGTAACACCCTTAACATTTAATGATCATATGACACCATAGGTATGTATTTTTACTTCTTGAGACCCAGCAATGGGTTTTGTCCTCTGTAGGGGAGAAGAGTTTCACAGCTTTACTTCAAAAAATATCCACTGCAAAAGACATACCTTTAAAAAAAATAATAAGTGTCTGAAAAAGCTGTTGCATTATACAGTTTCAATCAAGACAATTATTTCATGTAAAAAAGCCTAATCTGTTATTTTCCTGGGTCTCATGAGGTTAAGAGGCTTCTTCCATAGCAGTGATTAGATGTAGACTTAGACAAACTTTCATGATCCACAAGGGAAATTACTTGGTCGCAATAGTTCAGTTTCATACAAAAACACTCTTTGAAAAACACTAGCCAAAAAAAACAAACAAAAAAGTATTTACAATGAGTGTAAGTGGAGAAGCTTTTCTTTTAAAGCTGTGTTTGACTTTCGTCACCAATTTTTCATAAAGTCTGTTAAACCTTAGTCATAGCCTAAGTATCACAAATCAGTAAGTCTTTCTGTGATAATACACCTGATTCTCTTCCCTCACAGTGAACAATTTTGAAGTGTACTCCACCATAAATAATCCATGTTTGTTGTTGTTGCTGCTACTGCTCCACGAAGCCGCAGTAGCAGCAACAACAAACATGTCGACCAAGCTAAAGCGGGTGCGCAGAACTCTGCTTCCCACAAAGCACGTTGCGACAAATTTCCAAAATTGCCCAAGTGACCTACCAGCTGTGGTTGTAAACTTATGGATTGTTTATGGTGGAATACACTTTGAAATTGTTCACCGTGAGGGAAAGAGATTCAGGTGTGTGATCACAGAAAGACTTTGGATTTGTGATACTTAGGCTATGACTGGGGTTTTACAGATCTGATGAAAAATTGGTGACAAAAGTCATACGAAGCTTTAATGTATAGCTTAACATCCTCAAATTACCGGTCAGTCATGTTTATTTTCATTTCATTTCATTTCATTTATTTCGTTCATGGGTGTTGCATTTCATCAGCAAACATTCAATAATCATTCAGTAAACAAACATGTACACATCCATACTCGAAAAGGAGCAGGATGAAGAAAATCTTATATTTCCTTCCCCCCTTCTAAATAATAATAACTTTAATGGTCAGCCATACACAACTAGCTGTAAAATCATACTGTATAAAGTAAGACAAACCAAACTAAATACATCCAAAGATAGTACAAAATGAAAACAAAACAAGTGCAAAACTACATGTCCAGAAAGTACAAAACAGAGATAAATATATAACTGACGAAATGATGCAAAAACATTATACCAGACCAAAATAAGCAAATATGTGACAAGATGCAGTACAATACAAAGCAAAATGTCAAACTTATAACTGTTCATATAATCTCATTGTTCTTTCTTTATATACTTTTTTTCAGTTGGAATATGTTTTGACAGTCCTTCAGCTCATTATAAAGAGAATTCACACAGTTTAACACCCACCTACTGATACACATCTGCTTCAAAGTTGTCTGTGCACACTGGTGCTTGAAATGACCTTTCCTTCTATGCTCTTCACTCTGAAGTGAACAAACAGTTCTTGTAATTTAGCTGGTAGTGCTTTACTTTTGGCCTTGAACATAACAAGTAAAGTCTGTAGCTTAACTAGCTCCTGCCATTTCAGTAATCCAGAATTAATAAATAATGTATTAGTGTGTTCCTGATCGTTTTTGTTCTTTGATTCAATTCTAAGATAGTAGGACAGTGGAAAATGTCATTTGAGATGAACGGAGCGGAGGGGATAATATTCTAAGAAAAATGTAAATTATGTCGTTTTATTTTTGTACACTGCAAAAATGTTACATGTAATGCTAACACTTTAATCTCAGAGTATCTGAGTTGAAAGTTTCTCTAAAATCACTCCCCTTTAACCTAAACTGGCCCGTGTATGTCATGAAGACAGTACCTTAGGAAGGATAACACAGAGATCATGTAATTATGCTGTACTTTATTGTGGGTTTTTTCATGTAGTGTTTCTTATTAAATAGGTTCACCTTGAATTGAATATTGATAAAATACTTGTACTATAGACCACATCATTAATTTAAACAAGTTGGGTCCAATGCCTGTTTTGATCTGGAAACAGATGTGGATGCTTTAATTAGCAACAGAAGTCCAAAGAAAATCAAACTGTAAACCAGGACACGTCCATCAGTGATTAGTGGCGCTGACAGAGCCAATATGCTCATTTGAATCGTTGTCTTTTGGCCTGAATGTCTATGGGTGTGTGTCACCACAGCAGGGTTCGATAATGTGGCCTAAGGCATGACTCGTTTTTAAAGACACCGTAGCTTGTGACACTTCAGATCTGTTTCATCATCATTATTTCAGACAGACTCTGTCCTGGCAGGCAGATCTGTCACTGCTCAGTCCTGAAGTTCACCTCCACATTAGCAGACGCCTCCAACAGGAATTACATGTTTGTTTCTACACCACATGCTCCGTGTCATGAGTCTGATGTGTGTTTCTGTAAAGCAGTTTGATGTGCTTCCATCCAGGTCTGACCCTGCTGATCCCATACCTGCTGACCAACAAGAAGAGGTGGAAGGACCTGCAAAATCCGCGTTTTCATCGGAGGCAAAATCAACAGGATTGACCACGACCGCAGAGCGTAAGTGCTCTACTTCCCCTTCATCCATTATGTCCTGTAAACCGGCGCACATTAAGGCCTCTGCTGGAACTGCTCATTCTACACCAATGACGACCATGCTGTATTTTACAATAGAACCAGACTAAAACAACACACAGTAAACACGTGTGCTGTAAATAAATGATGATTAGATTATAATGGTTTGTGATGACGGAATATTAGGGCAACATTGAGGCACAAATCTGGTTATTGATTATAATATATTGGGATAAAAGCCTGAATTCAATCTATGAAAAAAGTCATTGATATTATGAGATTAGTATTACACTGAACAAAAATATAAATGCAACACTTTTGTTTTTGCTCCCATTTTTCATGAGCTGAACTCAAAGATCTAAAACTTTTTCTGTGTACACACAAGGTTTATTTCTCTCAAATATTGTTCACAAATCTGTCTACATTTGTGTTAGTGAACACTTCTTTGCTGAGATAATCCATCCACCTCACAGGTGTGGCATATCAAGATGCTGATTAGACAGCAGGATTATTGCACAGGTGTGCCTTAGGCTGGCCACAATAAAAAAAAAAATCTAAAATGTGCAGTTTTATCACACAGCACAATGCCACAGAGACACAAGTTTTGAGGGAATATGGAATTGGCATGCTGACTTCAAGAATCTCCACCAGCGCTTTTGCCTGTGAATTGAATGTTCATTTCTCTACCATAAGCCATGCTCCAAAGCTGTTTCAGAGAATTCATGAAGACGGCGTGAGGAAAATGGTGGTCACACCAAATACTGACTGGTTTTCTGACCCCCTCTGGACCACCCAATACAGTAAAAGTGCACATTTTAGAGTGGCTTTTTATTGTGGCCAGCCTAAGGCACACCTGTGCAATAATCCTGCTGTCTAATCAGCATCCTGATATGCCTCACCTGTGAGGTGATGGATTATCTCAGCAAAGGACAAGGAGAAGTGCTCACTAACACAGATTTAGACAAATTATGAACAATATTTGAGAGAAATGGGCCCTTTTGTGTACATAGAAAAAGTTTTCGATTGTTGAGTTCAGCTCATGAAAAATGGGAGAAAAAATGGGAAAAAGTGTTGCGTTATATTTTTGTTCAGTGTATATTTTGAGGGAAAAAGTCAAAATATTATACGAACAAAGCTGCAATATGTTGAGAGGCAAAAACAAACTACTATAAATGTAAATGTAAAAAAAATGTAGGCTGTTTTTAATGACCTAAAAGACCCATAGATTCCATCATGGTTTGGCAGTGTATTCTAAAATAAACATGGACCATCACAGGGTTCTGCTGTGGTAAAGCAGCCAGAGCTCATGCTTTCCTTTCAGCACCACACCTCATCTGCTCAGCTGCTGTTGACAACATGACACACACCAAGTGGTCTGCAGCAACATAAGCTGTATTTCTGTTCAACCAAGATACCAACCATAGGTGTTGTGTTGATGAGCATTTGGGCTTGTGTTGTGACCCAGAAATCACATCCTGTTATTGGCCATTTCATAAACCAGAAACTTATATCAGTATTATTACATGAGTGTTTACAATATATTTGCACTAATATGGATGAAAATCTGCGGCATATGTTATGACATAACAAAGTACAAATATTTTGTGACTGTTCCTGTGAGTTTTCAGTATCTAAGATAAGACATGGTAAGACTTTTTTGATCCCACTGTAGGGAAATTACATTGTTTACAGCAGCAAAATAACAGAATAAGTGGCAGATGACAGGCAGAACATATAAGAGTGAAACGGGAAAATATAAGAGTAGTAGTATGTGTACTTCACTTGAGTATTTCTTTTTTCACAGATATCTAATGCTTTCTGCTCCTTATATTTCAAAACAGGGGTGTTTCTTTGGCTTTAATCCACTTGAGGGTCATTTTTCGTTATGTTAATTTCATATCATAGCATTCCTTCACAACATCAACACAGTTTTGTTTTTTTACATGAGTGGATACAACAATAGGAAACACAAGGACAACACAATGTTATGCATCTGTTGGTGCATGTCACACAGTAAATAGAACAAGACAACTCGAATCAGCGCGTATACTTCTATCATAGACTACTTCTTCACAGGTATCTGTACTTCCTGCTGGAGTAAAGACAGTGTGTACTTTTGTTACCTTTACTTTTGCATCCTGTACATCATGTTGTGCAGACTGAACAGTAAACACAGCCTTTTTGTTTTGCATGTAGACAACATTATGCACCATTAAATACTGCTTATCTGCTCAGTTAGCTGCTGTGAGTCACTCTGTGGTCATGGATGTTACTGTTCCCGTCAGTGAACCAAGACCCTGAGGACATGCATCACTACTGAGAAAATAAATATGGACAAGAACTCAGGCTTTCCACTGTTGAAATGAAACAGACAGGATGATTCATAAGGTCAGAAAATGACAACATGAACATTTCCTTAGGTGAAAACCGATAGATCAAGTAAGCTCTAAACCAGGGGTGTCAAACTCATTTTAGTTGAGGGTCCACATTCAGCCTGATATGATGTCAAGTGGGTAGGACCAGTAAAATAATAACATAATAACCAATAAATAATGCCAACTCCAAACTTTTCTCTGTTTTAGAGTTAAAAAAGCAACATAACATGAAGAAAATGTTAACATCAAACTGTCCTTTAAAAAAATGTGAACAATCATGTGTGCAGTTTTAACAATACTGTACCTCAGTTTATCATTTACACATGTGCATAACAAAATCACAGTGGATCTACACATACACAAAACATTTGCTAATAGGCACAATATTGTTAAAATTACACTTATTTCTCAACTTCATCTAATTTCAGGTTGTTCATGTTGTGCCCTTTTTGTGCAATATTAGTTTTCAAATATAAATATTTTTCTTGTAATTTCACTTACACTATATTGCCAAAAGTATTGGCTCACCCATCCAAATAATCAGAATCATGTGTTCCACTCACTTCCATGGCCACAGGTGTATAAAATCCAGCACCTAGGCATGCAGACTGCTTTTACAAACACTTGTGAAAGAATGGGTCGCTCTCAGGAGCTCAGTGACTTCCAGCGTGGAACTGTGATAGGATGCCACCTGTGCAACAAATCCAGTCATGAAATTTCCTGGCTCCTAAATATTCCACAGTCAACTGTCAGCTGTATTATAAGAAAGTGGAAGTGTTTGGGAACGACAGCAACTCAGCCACGAAATGGTAGGCCACGTAAACTGACAGAGTGGGTTCAGCGGACGCTGAGACGCATAGTGCGAAGAGGTCGCCAACTTTCTGCAGAGTCATTCGCTACAGACCTCCAAACTTCATGTGGCCTTCAGATTAGCTCAAGAACAGTGTGCAGAGAGCTTCATGGAATGGGTTTCCATGGCCGAGCAGCTGCATCCAAGCCATACATCACCAAGTGCAATGCAAAGCGCCGGATGCAGTGGTGTAAAGCACACCGCCACTGGACTTTAGAGCAGTGGAGGCGCCTTCTCTGGAGTGACCAATCGCGCTTCTCCATCTGGCAATCGGATGGACGGGTCTGGGTTTGGCGGTCGCCAGGAGAACGATACTTGTCGGACCGCATTGTGCCAAGTGTAAAGTTTGGTGGAGGGGGGATTATGGTGTGGGGTTGTTTTTCAGGAGCTGGGCTTGTCCCCTTAGTTCCAGTGAAAGGAACTGGGAATGCTTCAGCATACCAAGACATTTTGGACAATTCCATGCTCCCAACTTTGTGGGAACAGTTTGGAGCTGGCCCCTTCCTCTTCCAACATGACTGTGCACCAGTGCACAAAGCAAGGTCCATAAAGACATGGATGTCAGAGTCTGGTGTGGATGAACTGGACTGGCCTGCACAGAGTCCTGACCTCAACCCCATAGAACACCTTTGGGATGAATTAGAGCGGAGACTGAGAGCCAGGCCTTCTGTCCAGCATCAGTGTGTGACCTCACAAATGCGCTTCTGGAAAAATGGTCAAAAATTCCCATGAACACATTCCTAAACCTTGTGGACAGCCTTCCCAGAAGAGTTGAAGCTGTTATAACTGCAAAGGGTGGACCGACGTCATCTTGAACCCCATAGACTAGGAATGGGATGTCACTTAAATTCATATGCGAGTCAAGGCAGGTGAGCAAATATTTTTGGCAATATAGTGTATGTAAAATACTTAAACTAAAGCGAAGTAAAATGTTTTGAGTTTAACTAGACTGTAACTAAAATTATTTTGATACCCTAATTTTTGTATTTCACAAATTCCTCTGATGGGCCAGACCAGACCCCTTGGTGGGCTGGTTTTGACACCCCTGCTCTAGACTGTCAGATATAAGCTGCCCTTTTCTATATTTTGTACGTCTTAAAAACGCAAGTAAAAAAACCAGAAGTCTCTGCTTATCTGAATATGTGACAGCTGAGTCAGAGGAAAGCACGAGGCTCCTGCAGTCGTGCTTACTGCTGGAATATTTTAGAATTTAGGACATTGTGGCTTCAGAAAAAGTAAAATTTATGACCAAGTTACACAAAGTGAGGTCTACAGCAACTTTGGAAACTCATTTCCAGTGTCATAAAACCACTTTCCTCCTCCTGCAGAAGAGGAAATGAATCTAAATGTCAGTGCTTCCTGTAGTGATCAGTCCTGTTGATTACACATTGTGACTGAACCACCAGCTCGGTCACTGCAAAACAGGCGTCTGTTTTTGGAACAACAGCACATCCTCCTCATCCTGTCGTCTTCCAGGGTAGTTCTAATCCTCCATTAAGTCTTTATCAGAACCACTAGTGTTTGAGCACAAATGGCAAATAGCTTGTTATCGTAGACAAAAGCTCTTCTTATCTCATTTATCTCTTTGTTAATTATTTCATTGTTGTAGATGTCAAACATTTATTATTCATTACACCCTTAACCGAAAGAGGACTGCTACAGGATCCTCCAAAATGACAGTCCTCTCATTGTTAAAGAAATAGCTTCGTAATTTGGAAACTTAAATAACGCAACATGAAAATGTATTGCTTTTTTAAAGATTAGAAAAACTAATGTTGGTTTTTTTTTTTTTTCTTAAAGTTGCCCTATAGGACTTGTGTTTACCCTGGCTTTGGTTAGCAGCTTAAAAAATTCCAAACTGCTTCATATTCATCTAATTCGTCTGTGAATGAAACTGATGATGACCATTCAAGGTGTGGGTTTTGTGTAGAAACCACTGTATTTCTTTTCTACCACTTCACACATTGAGATCAATAGCTGAAGTGGAAGTGCATGAAGTTGATGAGTTACAAATCTGTAACATGAGAGGAAAAAAACAAAGTATGGCCAAGCTAATGTTAGATCATTAGATAACTAACGTCGGTTCCTTCTGCATCTGCCATGCCAGATTTCACTGATGTAGAACATCTTCACTCTTTGTTTTTCATTTGTCAGCCTTTAATCTGTCCGTGACCAGTTCAGGAGAAGGTAAATAAAGTAACATCAATCATAGATGAGTATGAACTGAAGCGATGCTCTGTTGTAAACAGACCAGGACCTCAAACAGGATTTAACCGTTAAACCCTGGGCCATTTGTTTCCAGTCAGAATTATTTCAATGTAATAGAAAACAATGGATTATATGATAGCAGAAGTTCATTCATGTAAAATCAAGTTATGATCAGAAAACAGCAAAGGTAAGACAACATGTGTAATCACCACTTCATAATGTGACCTTTATTTTTGATCTTCTTTGTCTTGTTCAATGAGTTTTAGTGATAGGGGATAGCTTAGCACTGCAAAGTTTATCTCATTGGTCTGTTTTATTAAATTATCCATAACATACACTGGTCTCAGACTGTTAGCTTGTTGTGGATATTTGTCCGTTTCAAGTGCTTGTTTGGATTGTGTTCTGTTGTCCAACATTTGGTTTTAGCTGACATTCTTCAGGTTACAAGGATGTATAGCGTGTGTATATTGCTACGAGCATCGTGTGTCATCACCATGGCAACACAGACATCACTGTGACTGCCCTCAGTACCAGGGGCAACAGCTCTTAAGAGGCTACGACACTTAAAATCACAACCTACTATAGGTAAAACAGTGACTATGAAAAATTACAGTAACCCCTGTATTGAATTAAATAAATGAGCTGACCCCCTTCTGAACCCAAACCGACGCTTCACTAAAGAAGTTACAGTAAATGAGCGAACGGCTTCTGCTGTCATCGACTGTTTGGCCCAGAGATGAGTTTCATTGCACCATGATGTCAGACTTAACAGGCAGATAGTTGGGTCTCACAGGACCACATTTCCCATCTTTCTTTAATATCACAGGCAGGTTAGCAGTTTAGCCCTGTTTTCTGTCTTTAAAACTAATTTATCGAACCACACCCTGGATTCACCTCAATCAATCACAACAATTAACTTCTGAGAGCTATCGTATTTCCTCATTAAATAAACCTGCCATGTGCCCCCCCCCCCCATTCTCTCTCCCTCTCTCTCCCTCTCTCTCATTGTCCCCTACAGCTGCCACCTACGCCCTTTTGTTGGATAAAATTAGCTTGGTACTATCAGCCGATCCTTTTATCTGTGCCTGAGTGGCTCTATGTGCGCTCTGAAATCCCGTTTGTGTTTATTTACCGCACAACAATAAGCAGTCACTTCAACATATTTGTGAAACCTTAGTGTTTCCCCGCCCGCTCTGGTCATAAAACAGTACGTCTTTCCCACAGCTGAGTCAGCTACAGTAAATATTTATACATTTTTCACATATACGTGCTGATCTTTGAGGTGCTACCTAATCTGTTTGTTTTCACAGCTATCTCTAGTGGAAAATGTTCTTTGTTATCTCGAAGAAAATGTTTGTTTTCTCTGCTTTTTAACCTTTATTTTCTTTGTGTGTATTGTGAGTGAACCGACCCTTTACATAGCCTCTTGAACCCAGTTGCCCCTGGTTCAGGAGGGCAGCCACAGTTTATTCTGCGTTGCCATGGTAATGCTACATGACGCTTGCAGGAATATACACGTTCTATACATCTCCATAACCAGAAGAACATCAGTTATCAGTTCAGTGAAACCAGTTGTCGAACAACAGACTGCAACTCAAACAAATCTTTAAAATGGCAAATATCTAAAACTAGCTAACAATCTGAGACCAATGTAAGTCATGATTAATTTAATACAACAGAACAGTGAGACAAACTTTGCAGTGCTAAGCTAACACTAAGCAGACCCAACAGTACAGTATTATTTTTCAACCAGTAAAACTCACTGGAAGAGCTAAAGAAGAGCTAAAATAAAGATCGCATTATGACACGATGATTGCAAGTTTTCAGATTGTAATTTGGTTTAAATGAATAAAACTTGTGCTATCGGCTAAGCCATTGTTTTGTGTTACTATGAAATGATTCCAACTAGAAACAAATGCCCAAGGGTTTAACAGGTTTTAACCCATAAAGACCCAGTATTACTTTTGTGGCAGTTCCCAAATGATTTTTTTCTGTATATTTAACATTTCCAGAGTCATTTTAAAACCATTTATTATAAAATAATTCTCTGTATTTTGCATTTTTCCTGTGAAAATAAGGCATTTTCCAATATTTAATGTACTGATCATGTAGACGCTCATAAAAGCTCAGATTAAAGTTGATTATTATGTCAAAAACAGAGAAAACTGAAGAAAAAGTGACACTTTCAGTAAAGTATATCATTAATTGAACATAAAACAAGTGTCTCCACCCACTGCCACTGATCCAACTCCATGGGTTTTACTGATGAATCAGTGTTGTAGAAGATGACTGTGTTTCCATGTTCACTACGGAGCCTCTGAACGTCCAAATGGGTCATATCTGATGACCATGGAAAGACGAATGACTGTATTTTACATGAATTATTTACATGTATTGATATGATTTGTGGATCAACAGGTATTAAACAGTTTAGCTCAGTAGATGCTTTTGGTCACTGGTGGATGTTTGGGTCTTTATGGGTTAACAGTGGGTTAGTTGAGGGTGATTTGACATTAAAGCATTTTACAGAAATTAGATGCTAAACATGTATATGACCATTAACCAGGAAGGAAATTGGATCACAACAAGTGAAGGATCCACCACCTTTAGGACCCAGACTCGTACTGATGACGACATGTCAGGCCTTATTTCAACCAGTCTATGGATAATGTGTTTCTCCCCAACATTACTGAAGTACATCACTGTAAGTCTGTGACTCATCCTTCAGTGGTGCCAGAGAAGAGCCTGCACTCAGGACAGACAAAAAAATGTAAAGCCATGGATCTGAATGACTGAATATTGATTCACATATAGTAATGATAAACTGTCACTGAATACCCAGAGCCACGTCCTTAAACACAGTCCTTTGTTATTGATCATCTGTTCAGTCGAACCTGACTAATACAGTGACCTCTGAATGTGATGAAGCTGCAAGATCAGAAACAGGAAGTATGTTAGGATCTGCCAGGTTTGTTTTTTTGTTATCACCCTTTAACTGATTTGTGTAAAGACAAATATGAAGGACGTGGCTCATGCAATAACCAGCTACTCTACTTTTGTGCCACATGGTCACTTTTAAAGATCACATGATTTTTATATGTAGTTAAAAGAATGTAATCTGAGAAGTATCAGCCTCAGTTATTAATATTAAATACATAGATTTTCCTTACAAGTAGCTTGTTGATAAATAAAAGTGTCCAAATTATTATGTTGAGTGTGATGGTGAAGGTAATTTGCTCTGCTGCTGTTGTGAAAACACAGCATGTAGCCGTTACTGCTACAAAAAAACAGCATACGTGCAGGTGTTAGCCTGAAATTTACACATAAACATTATTTCTGCTACATGAGATTTAGGCCACATTCAGACAGCAGGTCTTAATGCACAATACGGAAGCTTTTGTGAAATCAAATTTTTTTGTGTGCTGGTTCAAATTGCACATTAAATGCGACTTCTATCAGTTTTGAGTATGAACTGAATGTGACCCTGAGGTGACTGAAGTTGCATTGCAAAGTATCAGATTTAGGACCACATATGAAAGTGGCCTGGGTCGGATTTGAAAATATCCGATTTGTGCTGTTCAAACTGTCTTTAACAGATCAGATACAGGTCACATATGGGTAAAAAAGTCAGATTTGGGCCACGTTTGCCTTCAATCTGAACGTAGCCTAAGATTGATTATTTTGTGCAGTTTCCCCTAAATATTTTTTTTCTCTATTACATAGTTGATCAAAATGAGGAAATAATTCAATCAAAATAAGTTTAATCCGCTTCAAACTTTACATGATTATTTGTTGGGTCGTTAAATTAAAAAGTGAATAGTCAGTTAGCTAAAATATGTGTCCAACACCAGAAACACTGACTAATGTTAAGTGCTTTGTGGATATTTTCTTCGTGTCAGCTTGTGATCCAGAATAGTTCAGGTGTTTATAGCGCTATATAGTGAGGTGACAGTAGTGAGTTATGTGTAGCCCACTTATTTATGTAGTCATTAGCTTATAAATCCAGATATAGTGACACAAAGCACAAATTCGAGTCACAAGGCTTTTCATACATCACATTTACAAATTATGATATTAAAATGAAAATCTGCGGGTAATTTCAGCTACTGGACAGATCAAGAAGGCAGTGGTTAGTTTACTGGTAGTGACTCAAAGCCCAGACACAAAGCATCAGGCTTTACATCAAACTGTACAAAATAGTAGTAGTTGCATATAACTCACTACGTACTGTTGCTTCCTTGGTCAGTAATGTAGCTGAAATTAGCACCACATATACATTTCAGAGTAAGTTTGTACATATTTGGCCGCATGTTTACCATTTTATACAGTGTTTTATTAAAATGAACACGTCAGCGTAATTTCAGCTACATGACAAAACAAGCAGATTCATTTCCATGTAAATTCATTAGAGATGTTTCCCTTTTTAGATGTTTTTTAAAAATTATTATTATTATTATCATTATTATTATTATTATTATTATTATTATTATTATTATTATTACAATACCTTCACCAAATATACCGGGAAATCCATCCGTCCTTCTGTCCGTCTGAAATTTTTGTCCAACCAATTTCTCTGACACTATTCACCCAATTCTTTTCAAATTTTACACACTTTTTTACTACTAGGAGAGGTGCAGTACACAGTTTGTTGGCTGAATTCTTTTTTTTCCCCCAAATTTTTGTACATTTCAACTTAACAAATTTGTCCGATTTCTTGAATGCTATTCACCTGATTCTATTCACATTTGACACGTTCTTTGCCTGTCTCTCAATTTTTTTTTAAATTTTGCTTTTTTTTTTTTTTAAGTTTATGAAAAGATTGAAAGTTACGACTCAAAATTAATCCCTGAGTAGGCAACCGCTTACTTTTTCACTTGTTTAACAGTGATCACTTTCAGGCTATTGGATTTTACAGACCGTTTGCGTTTGTGTCAGTTTTGTGTTTACAGCATGGTTTGCTGCCCCCCAGTGGCCAGAAACTCCTCTAATGCAGCTTTAAGTGACAAAATTCCTCCATTGATGCTGCTTTTATCTCCTCAAAGTCCATAAATGAAAACTGCAGCTGTATAAATCAGTACATGTGTGAGAGATCTTGCTTTTTAAACCTCTCTCCTTTGAACCTCAAGCTGAAGGAAATGAGTCTTGTACCCACAATGCTCCTGGGCGCTCGCTCCTACCTGACTGCGCCCTGTAGAAGCCGATGTTCAAACAGAGCTATTAAAAGCAGCTTCTCCTGGCGCTGATCATGACTCACAGTTCTTATCTCCATCCTCAGCTTCTCGGATGTTAGATGTCCTGCAGCCGCTCCTCTGTTTACTCTTTGCGTATGTTCTTTTTCCGCACAGGATGGCCACTCTGCTCAGCAAGTTCAGGATAGACTTCTCCGATATCACCGTCCTGGGAGATGTAAACACCAAGCCCAAGAAAGAGAAGTAAGTCTGTAATAAAGTTCAAAGTAGACCGCTCTGCTACCAGCTGAGTCATGGCTTTGTATCCTCTGACCATCACTCAGGTCAAGTCTTTTTACCGACAATCCACGCACCACTGGACTCAAAACACATCCACATAAAGAAAGGAAATGATTTTAAAGTCGTAGAATATCTTATGGAGTTATCTGCAGTTATTATATTTCCACAGCAGTAACACAACAACATGACTTCTGTTTTCCATTTCTCTTATCTAAACCTTTATTATTGTACATTGACACTGATGAAACCAAACCTTCCCACAGATGTTTCCCATTAAAAATTCTCCCAGTTCTCCTTGAAAATGCTTGAATTTCAGTGCTGTGTTTTCAGGGTCTGAAAAGCACTTGAATTTTAGTTGAAGTATTTGAAAGTTCTTCTAATTCTAACTCTGAAATATTATTAATGAATTTATTTTTAATATTAACGCCAGCCAAAGCTACTTACAGAGAGGTGATACATTTTGAAAAATAAAACTTAATGCCAAAAAAAGAAAATTAGTGGGTGCTCTCAAGTCGAATCCAGGTACATTTTTATTTTAATCTTTGGCTCAGAGCAAGTGTGTCTGAAGAATGCCATGTGGCTTCCCTTTTTTTTGGATATGTCTAAGCTTTTTGCTATTATGAAACATAATTTTAGATGTTTATAGCATAATATAGGGTTATTTAAAAAGAATGAACCGATTTCATGACGCATGGCTTCAGTTCTCAAACATTGTCATGGAATGAGTCAGTGACCATTTGAAAGAGGAGTTTTCTAAGTTTGAGCTTTTTTAGATTAAAAAGTGCCCCAGTGATGGATTGGTTGGAAGGGGGCCCAAGACCTTGCTCTTTGTGCTTGGCCTGTGAGATCCCCAGACCTCACCGTGTGCGATTTTTTTTTTTTTTTTTTTTTCTTTGGATACATAAAAGATTGTGTTTATATTCCACCGCTACCCACTAACTTCGATGGCCTTAAACATCGAATAACAACAGCGATCAACTCGGTGGATTATGATATGCTGATACGCGTCTGGGAGGAATTCTCTTATCGCAGTGATGTTGTCCATGCTGCAGGTGGTGGACACATTTGAACACTTGTAAGACAGGAAATAAAAGTTGATTGTGAGTAGAATACTTGTAACTTGGCTGGAGTTTTCTATTGCTTTTCCTTATTAACCCTTTCATGCATGAATTATGAGAACCTTGATCAAGATTGTTTTCCTGAGTGTTTTTATTCATCTTTAGGCATGAAAAAAAAAACAAAACAATTTGATTGATTTTTTTTATTATTATTTATCTATTTATTTTTTTTATGAACCTATTTTTCATGGAGTTACAAAAATATCCACTCAGCTGGGCACCATGCGTTTCCTTTTAAAAGCAAAGAAACATGCATTTATTGACAGTGGGAAACAGTGGGAAAACTATGAAATAAAAACACTTAATGCTGCTAATCTGACATTTTCTCACATTTTAACATACCTGCATGGAGATAATATGCAAAACAAACCTTTTTGTTTAAAAAACAAAACAAAAACAAAACTGCTAATTACAGTCTAGTAACAATTGCCTTTTTTTTTTTTTTTTTTTTTTTTTTTTACAGTCAAACATGTTACTGCAGATCAGGTTTATCTAGAACAGCAAAGTTACAGTAATGGTATGAATTTCAGTGTCTGGGATGATGCATAAGTGTCCACTGTGTTGGCTGATATGGAACTAAAACAACAAAACCCATGAATATACAAGAGAACACTTTTGAACAGCTGCCCACTGTAGTGACCACTATGCATGAAAGGGTTAAAATATTGCGTAATGAAATCGGTTCATTCTTTTTGAATAACCTTGTACAATGTACATCATTGTGATAAAAAGTAAAAAAAAAAACAAAAAACATCCTGAGTATATGAATTCCTGTAGATCATGTGTTTTACCGCAGCGATAAGTTGCTGTGCTGGAAAAATTTGAAAATGACCCTTAAAAGTGCTTGAAAAGAGCTTGAATTTGACCTTGAAAAATGTGTACGAACCCTGTACGAAACATCAGGAAGCACTGCAGTTTATCGACAAGGACGTTTATTTAAAGATGGTAGAAAAATCTGTCTAGAGCACAGAATGTTCCAACTATAGATGCACAGATGTTTTTAAAAATGCCCTGCAAGTTACTAGCAGGCACCAAAATGTACCTGTTAAACAAATACTCATATTTATAATACATCACGCTTCAGAAACCTGTAGAGCATGTTGTTCAAGTCCAAAAAGAAATCCTACAGGGACGAAAATAACTGAGAACACTGGTGAGAAATCATCAGGATATATAAGGAGGACAGATGGTTGAGTTCTGCCAAATAACACTCCTCCTTTATAAGGTTATTTACAGACTTGATAAGTGTTGACTACATTGTGTTTGGGCTGTTATAGCTTATTTTTACTCTATTACAGGACTTTTTTTTTCTTTTGCTCCAGACATGCCAAAAGTAAGAGGATTTTCATGCATTTTTATTACATGCTGTAGTTCCTCAAACACGTCATACTTGAAATATTTTTATACTTGTTTGGCAGCTATATTTTTTTTTCCAGAATAAAATCCAATTAAGTGTGTTTTCTATTTTCAGTCCAAGCTGTGTCTGTTAGTGAGTTGCAGGACATTTGTGGAACATTTCTGCAGGAAATTACCTCAATAAAGTTAGACGTAACAGATGAATTAGATCAGTGTTTTTGTGTGAAGGCAACAGACTCTTAGTTTTCTCAGGTTTATTAGTGATACAGTTCAGACAAAGGGGTTTTATGTGAAATACTGTTAGACACTATATGTAAATTGAAGGAAATGTTCGTCACAGTACATTTAATTCCACCTTTTTGAATACATTAAGTGGTTTCACTGCTCTGTTCAGTCAAAGTTAAACCAATTGCCCCCCCATGTGGTTTGTTTGTGTAAAGACATGACAAACACCCAGTCAGCTTCATGGACTGCACAAAGACTATTCTGAATTAAGACAGAACCAGGATTTTTGTGTGTGTGTTATTTAGTTTAGTTTGTGTTTTAGTTTTGGTTTTTTTTATTTAACCTTTCTTCAGTGATTTATCATCATTTATTATAATATTATCCATATTTGTCACTGAAAATCACTTGTTTTCTTTTCCCAATTTGCTGATCATGTAGATGTTCATAAAAATGCAGAGTAAATTCAAAGGTTATTATATTAAAACAGAGGAAAATGAAGACTATTCAGCAAGATGTATCAATAACTTAATGTCAAAATAATCATCTACAATCACTGTCATTTGTCCAACTCCATGGGTTTTACTGGTGAATCAATGTTTAAAAAGGTGACAGTGTTCACTACGGAGCCTCTGAACATCCAAATGGGTCATATCTGATGTTGATGAAAAGTGGAGGAAATGCATTTTACCTGCATTATTTCCGTGTATTGATAGGATTAGTGGATTAAAACGTCTAACATATTATAGATCAGTAGATGCTTTAGGTCTTTGAGGGTTATGGTTTTTGAAAACAAATATTGTATTAACTTTGTTTCTCCAGATAATATGAAGGAATCTTGTTTCATAAAATGAAATAAGGGATGGCATTGAATACAGTTTACCAAATCATTCTACAATAAAGGTACCAGATCATTAACAGTCATTTTATTCTTGTACACCATGAAGCAACAAAGCCTGCAATTTATTTCATTTTAGTTTGTGTTTTGTTTTTTTTTTTTTAGTCCCTTTGTTTTTATTTCAATAAAAATTGCTTTTCACTACTTCTTTCATAACCCTGAGTTGTACTACTACCACTTTAGAAGCGAGATGCACCTGCCCACACTCTAAACTTTCCCACATTCTAAAGAAATAACTGTGTTCTGGAGCTCTACCTCCACAACAGTATCTCCCTGGAAATATGTTGTCAAGTAACTCAGGTCTCAACTTGATTCCATCATATAAAAAATCAGGGGAAGGAATGCTTCCAGGACCCAAAAAAGAGTTTGTTCGAGGTCCTCTTTGGAAAAAGGGATTCATAGAATAGTTGACAAACAAGAAAAAAAAACTCCAAGGCACTCTAAGTATTAAAATGCCTTTATTCTCAGAGCGTGGTCATGTATAGACCTTAAAAAACACTTCAACGCGAAGTGACCTGATGAAGGCTTGAAGCCAAAACACATTCAAGTGTTTTTTAAGGTCTATACATGATCATGCTGTGAGAATAAAGACAACTTAATGCTTAAAGAGAGTGCCTTGGAATTTTCTTCCTGTTTGTCCTCTTGATTCCATCGTATCTTTAAACTGATGTAATGATGCTGTGTGTGAGTGGAATACCCATGGAGCTGTTGTTGTTGTGCAGTATGGCTGCGTTTGAGGAGCTGATCGAGCCGTATCGGCTGAAGGAGGACGACATGGAGCAGGAGGCGGCGGAGAGGCTGAAGAACAGCGAGCCCTGGAGGATCACCGACAACGAGCTGGAGCTGTACCGCGCCAAGGTCTGCACACCCACAGTCTGTTTTAATGACTGAAGAAGTTGAACAAAGATCCACATTATTATATCTGTACAAAACTGTAGCTCTAAGCCGTTCAGGTTAATGAATAACTGTGTAATCCTCTGCTTCGTAAATAACTGTTATTCTCAGTGTGTGTGTGTGTGTGTGTGTGTGTGTGTGTGTGTGTGTGAGGTGAACCGCTGGCTCAGAGTCACAGTGATAATTATCTTGTAAACTGATACTGCAAAGTCTGAAGCCATGTTTGTGTTTGTTTTGCTTTTCAGACTAATCGCCAGATCAGACTCAATGAGCTGCTAAAGGAGCACTCAAGCACAGCCAACCTCATCGTCATGTAAGTGTGTGTGTGTGTGTGTGTATATATATTTCACTGTCATGGTTCTATACCTTACAACAGGGGTGTCAGACTCATTTTAGTTCAGTGGCCACATTGAGCCCAATTTGATCTGCAGTGGGCCAAACCAGTAAAATAACAGTGAAAAATTTAAATTATATTATGTTTGGGTTTACATCTACAAAGTTTCCTTAAAAATCTGAATAAACATGAACAATTTGAATTGTCTTCAGAAAAACAATTGCCATTTTAATAATATTCTGCCTCAGTTTATCAGTTTATCATTTAAACAAGTGCATTACAATCACTTAAAACATTTAGTAACTGGCAGAATATTGGTAAAATTCCCTCTTCTTTTCTTAAGACATTTCCGTTTGTTCATATTTGTTCAGGTTATTCACATTTTTTGTAAAAGTATAGTTTGGTAATGTAAATATTTTCATATAATATATGTTTTTTTACAGCAAAAAAAAAAAATTGAGAATTTGGGGTTGTCATTATTTATAGGTTATTATGATAATGTTTTACTGGTCTGACCCACTTGAAATCTAATTGGACTGTATGTGTCTGTATGTGGAACCTGAATTAACTCTTTCGGTGCCAGACAGTTAAGGGGCTAATAAGCCTTAAAAGTGCCACAGAATTTGGCCGTTTTTCAGTATTTCGCGTCGTTTTTATAATATTTGAAGAATCCTGCAGGAAACCGCTCGGTAACATCCGACCGATTGCTGATTAGATTCAAAACGCACCGGACGCAGCCGATTCATTATTGATCGTAATTTGCATAATTTATAATAATAATAATAATAATAATAATAATCTTTATTTATATAGCACTTTTCATACATTAAAAACTGTAGCACAAAGTGCTTTACATATCAGTTTAAAAATCAGTACCGCCCCCCACCCACACCCACCCACTCACCCGCACACACACACACACACACATATACATGCAAACCCACAAGCTCACACATACTTAAGAAGACTGACTGAGCACGGGTAGACCAGAACAAAAATGTACAAGTAAAAGTAAAAGATCAATTTAGGAGGCGCTGTCTCAGGGAGCCATCCGCACCAGGAGGCAGCCGCCGACCCCGGCAACCAGGCACCAGCAACACAGCCCCGCATCCCAACTAGTGGGAGAGGGCCAACTGGGACCCCCACCCACCAGAAAGGAGCGGACCCCAGTGAGAGAAGGCGCCACAGCCCCCGGAGTCCACAGCCGCCCCCCGGCATGGAGGGCTCCCTCTGATGAAACACCGGAGAATAAGAAACATTAAAAAGATATAAAAATATTATTCGGTCGCGTGACCTCAAATTCCCGTCTGATTGGTCTCAAAAGGGGGACACAGAAAGAACGTCATCGAAATGTGAGAAGGAAATGGGGGTGGATGGTTTGTTTGTACACAAATATGGCGTGTTCTCCAAAGCCGATCTGATTGGCCCGTGGCACTTTAAAGGTTGTATTCGTAAAGCCGATTTAATCGGCCCATGGCACTGAAAGAGTTAAAATGATTTTGACACCACTGATTGTTAATATCTTCAGTGTAATCTTTGCATTTTACAAATTCATCCTACGGCTGGATTGGACCCTTTGGCGGGCCGGATTTGGCCCCCGGGCCGCATGTTTGACACCTGTGCCTTACAACAACACTAATGTAAAATTTAGTCAAATCCTCCCGATTGCCCCATGTTTCAAAACAATCTGCTCTGCCAGCTGGTATTTTTTTGGAGTATTTTACACATATTAAGGCCTAAGAGCAAAATTTAAGTTTAAACTATTTCGAATGTTGGTCGTATAAAGTTCATCCAGTGATGAAACTAACATCCTTATTCACACAGATTTGATACCACCCAGAATAGGATACTTAGAAATTCAACTTTGCAACCATTTTCAGGGTTTTTAAGATGCACCATTTAACCTGTAAATGTAGTTCGATGGTTCAGCTGATTCCCTTCTTGGCATCCAACTCACAAATGTCATTTAAGACACAATGTTTATGGTCCTTAACCTAGTTGACATTGCTGCTCTGCATCACCAGATCCATCTTTTCATTTTGGCTGATTTAATCAATGGCATGTGATTACATGCATTTCTATAGTCATTTAAAATTACAATGCTCTGTAGTTTGTTTGTTTTTTAGTTTTTTTTGCCTCTTTGGTCAAAAAATCCACAATTTCCTTTCAATGTATTGTAATTCAACTGGTCTCATGGACATGAGGGTTCTGCGTCTACTTCATTGTTTTCTGATTGTTGAAAATCTACCCAGTGACGTCCATATTTTAACTTATCACTGGTGTTTTCAGACAGTTGTGAGGGTGAAGTACATGATTGACAGGTGTAATTACCAATCCTTGATCAGATTCTCTCAGATGTGACCTGGGCATTATTGTACTTCTCTTTCTCAGCATGGAAGCTTAGAAAGATGGCTTCACTTTTGTATTACAACATTAGATGACATCAGGTCCATCTGTATTTGCTGTGAGATAATTATTGTATGCTGTGCATACTATAGGTGTTTTGTTTTATTGTATATTTTACATTACTTTTATTGTACATATTACATATTTTATATATCTTTTATTCAGTTTTTAACATTTAAACATTCCATTGTTGGTTGTTTGTGGGATGTCTGTTGTGATTGACTGGTGTGTGGGGTTTTTTTGTGTTTTTTGAACAGCTGTCATAACCAAAAGTATCTATCTATCTATCTATCTATCTATCTATCTATCTATCTATCTATCTATCTATCTATCTATCTATCTATCTATCTATCTATCTATCTATCTATCTATCTATCTATCTATCTATCTATCTATCTATCTATCTATCTATCTATCTATCTATCTATCTATCTATCTATCTATCTGACATATCTGGTGTTTTGCAATATGACTTCAGTATGTATGGTCATGCCACATTTCATCTGACTTTTATGTCACTGAAATGCAATAGACGTCACAATTCTGTGCTGGAGGAGGCAGGACCCGGAAAGGTCTATATTTATTTCTGCAAACACAGAGTTTTGTGTGTGATGTAACATCTTCTTCCACACATGTGGGTCACTTCAGGACTGTAGACTGTTAGCACACAAGTCTGAGTCATATTGGAGTTATCATGTGAACAACCACACAAAAATATCCAAATTGAGTGTTATGAGCTGTGGTGTGAACGCAGCGCTAGAGAATGATCTAAAACCTCTGGACTCAGATAAGGGGATCTGGTGTGGGTCCTTCTGGAAGCAGATGGAAGTGTGTGTTTGGTTGAACTCTGCTCATCGATGTGTGTCGTCATCTCTCTGCAGGAGCCTGCCATTGGCCAGGAAGGGCGCCGTGTCCAGCGCTCTGTATATGGCCTGGCTGGAGGCGTTGTCCAAGGACCTGCCGCCAATCCTCCTGGTGCGTGGAAACCACCAGAGCGTCCTCACCTTCTACTCCTAAATGCACACGGAGAAGAAAAATCCACGTTTCAAAGTTTCACATCCACTTTCTGCCTCTGGGAGCAGACCCACATACAGTACACATCCCAGTTCCAGTCCAAACCTTAAGGTGAACCACATACACTCCAGAGACGATTGAAAACACAGCCACTGATGGAAACCGCGCTGGTTATAAAGATGAAGGAAGTGATATTGGTTGAGTCGTAGCCCTACATGTAACATGAGGATTGCCAGGTCGGGGTGGGGGTTGTTGTATGGTTGCCCGCTCTGCTCCTTCCTTTCTATTTATTCCAAGATGTCTGGGTTTTTCCTCTCGTAGCGCTAGCTTCTTCTAATTTCTCCCCTGAAAGTTTCATGTTTGTTGATTTCTCTCAGGCTCAGTGCACAACATTCATATTCTCGTTGATGTCAAAAATGAATTGGACCAGATTTTGTGTTTGTGATGCAGCAATAATCACCTTTATTTCTTTAAATTTTGGGAGAGAACCTTACAGAATGCTTTGCAACACCTTCTAAAGCCTTATGGATGTGCCTTCCAGTTGAATCAGAATAAATAATTAATCTCTATATAGATTGACGATATTACCTATTATATTGGTGGATAGTTTTATTGAGTTTTAAATGTGAATCCTTCTTAGATGGAGCATTGTATTTATGCGAGTGGATTGCGTGAATTTAATGAAAGGTGTCCTCTTGATTGACAAAAATGACTTTTTGTCATTTCTCTTATTCTCCTTTTACTCTAATTAACATGTTCTGGGCCACAGCGTTTTGATTTGTATTCACTTTTGAGTCTTCCTTTTTTTAAACTGTTGAATATTAGCCTCAGTTACTCAACACAAGACACACAACTTGACTTTTGGGCGTCATGCCTAAAAGATGTATATGGGGGCATATATATATATATATATATATATATATATATATATATATATATATATATATATATGCACCCATTTGTCTTACATTTATGATCTTGCTGTTTGTCGGAGAAGATGTGAATCTAGTTTTTCATTAGCGTCGTCAGATGGAAAGACTAGCTGTCCCTTGTAGCTGCTGATTGACTATATATTTTGTCATTCTTTTGTGTTTGTGTTCACATATATGTTTTGTCCCCCTTAGAGATAAACCACTCTACCCAAACAAGCTAGTTCAATCTTTGCCTTAATGCTAACGATTGTCACGAGTTCCTTTTCTCTTATAAGCCATACTGGCTGGTCAGCAGTGTTGTGGGTAAATGCAGGTCTGTTACATAAGGAGAAAGGTTTTCGGTACAATTTTCTTCTGTACTGTATATGCATCTTTAATTTAATTTCCATTTCCACCCCCATTAGTCTGTTACGTAGCTTACTGTACGCCTGCCGGTTCATTGCTGGTGAGGCGGTCAATCAGCGGAGGGTGAACGTGTTTCACTTTGCCGGCGTGGGCGGTAGGCGCAGTAGACCTGAGTTCCTGCACTCATACTGTAACATGCCTGTCTGGCTGCTTGTTTGCCTTCTGGGTGTAATGATGGACTGCTGGTCTCCCATTCCCACAAAGACTTGATGGGCAAGAGAGAAGGAACACCACGCAGGCTGCACAGGAAGAAGAATGTGACATGAGAATGTGTTGAGGCCGAGTGAAGATATACCTCTATGCATATGAGCTTGTGTTTCATAAGTACTTGTAATAAAAATCCATATTTCCTTCTTGTGACCTTTTTAAAGAGTACCATGCCTCTAAGACGAAAGCCATCTGCAGACCGTTTCACATTTTCTGATGTTCTAAATAGGTCCTCTGTATTAGCATTGTAACAGGGTTACTTTCAGATGGCCGCACAGTTCAGACGGTCACTAGGCTGGTTTTTAGAGTCATGATGTTACATTTGCTGTCTGGATGTATTCCCACCAGCTGACAGGTTATCACTATATGTGGCAAACACAAGCTGATGGAAAATTACAAAAAAGTAACTTAAACGCACAGTATGTAGAAATTCTACATTAAAAACAAGTGTTCAGAGAACGCAAACCTCCGCCAAGCATCCCGAACGGTGTGCATGTGTGGATTGACTATTTCTTTTTAAATTCAACAGTTTCAAGGTTGTTCCATACAGCAGAAAAAGTTGAAGCTTGGTACCAGTCATGTGTATGTCAAATTATATTAAATTCCAATCAGTATTTGTTGAGTTATAATGAAAAATGTGTCGTAAATGGGATTTTCAATGTTAAATTGAAATGTCCACAGAGTCCACATTCCACAGTGGATGTGGACAATTTTTTGCCAGATTCAAGACATTGTTATAAGCTACGGGTGTATCAAATTGGAGGCTAATCGGAGACGTTTTGAATTTTTTTATGAATTTTCAAAAATTGCTCAATGATGAGAGATAGGAAAATTTGAAATTTTGTGACCTTGCTGTGACCTTGAACTTTGGCCTACTTGGCCCAAAATTTAACGGGTTGGTCCCAGAGCCTAGGCCTATCTGTGGGTAAAATTTGGTAAAGATGGTTGGAATAGTTTTCCCATAAAGTTGCTAACAAACACACACGCAAACAAACAAACACACAAAGCAAAGGGATCATAATGCCTCCTGGTGGAGGTAAATATCTGAAAACAACCCGGCCCATGTCCCATATTTTGTGGACTTGTACTGTATACCCACTTGCTTGTATACAGTACAGTACATACTGTGCCTTTAAACGGTTTGGCATCGGCTAGCTTCAAGTTGTTAGCACATCAGAGGATAAACACATTTGGTCAGATTTGTACAAATATTAGAGTCTGAATGCGGCTTATATTAGCCTAAATAGCTGCTTCCAGTTCAGTCTGGTGGTTAACAACAGAGATAATTGTGGATATTTCTCATTTCCTCTGTTTGCTAATGTGAGAAGCTAACAGGGAAGTAAACTCTGACAGAAAGGTCCACTGCAGTTTCTGGGGTTAATGGTTACAGATTAGAAACTGCCACTAAACCAATGGAATAAAACAGGGTTCTTTTTATTTGTAATGTACCTCTTTTCCTTTGCTTCCCCCCAAAATCAAACGGTTTTTAGCATTTAGCTTATTACTTTCATATATACTGTCCTGTATGCAATTTCAAAAGAGGAATGTGACACGATGCTTAGGTTAGTTGAATGTACTGTATAATACTGAACACTACCGCTAGGGGTTAGCATACATAGTCTCCTTTTCTTTACTCTCTTGTATATGAACCGTTTCCTGCATAGTTAGCAGTGGCACGGAGCAGTGTGCTTCATCGTGCTGTTGGCATTCATACGACTGCATCCCATCATCCATCACTGTGTGTGCTTCACCTGCAGAACAGGCAGGCCGGACTCAGCTCCACATACACATGTACGTTTTGACGTGTGGAGGACTCGTTTTGCGTGTACAGAATGTGTATCCATCATATACACATGAACTGGAGTGTGCAGGAGACATAGACTTTCATGCTCACCAGTGTATTCCACACCCGCAGAACTTTGCAAGTATGTGAACAGTACAGTCAGACACAACCCCTGGTGATGTTATAGTGCACAAAAGCCCAAACTGCACACGTCCTCCTGGCTCTTTTCAAATATCAGTACAGGTGTTTGGTTGTATCCCACTGTGCTCACAGTATTCTCTGCAAATACAGACCAGTTCTAAAACCTCCAGAACTAACAGTGAGCTTGGATTCCCATTTGGGTGTGAGTCATATTTATACAGAAATGATGCTAATGTGAATTCATTGAGATTTCTCTTAATGGGTTTAAAAACCAAGACATAATATGGAGCTAATTTTTTAAGATTTTCAAATAAAAAGCATCATTAATAGTCTAATGTACTTTTGACTTATCACACAACATTTCTACTAGATTGTACTTTAGAAAGAGTTACAGCACAAAATTATATCCTACAAAGACGAAATATCGCATGACCATTGCAAATTTAAAAAATACCATTATGGTTTTTTTGTTGTTGTTTTTTTTTAGTTATAAAACTAAATACATTATTCTGTTCCTCATGTGGGATATTTTGGACTGAAAGAAGCTCCATAGTTGCATCCCATTGTTTTTTGCATTTGAAAGTTGCATAAAAAACATCTAAAGTGAGTAATATTTTCTAACACATGCAGCATTTTGGATGAACTCTCCTGAGTGAGGATTGAAGTGAACTGCCACCTGGGGCGCTGTTGTGTGCTATAACAAAAATCGGGGTTGGTTCCAACTGTTCATCGTTTCTCTGTGAAGCACTCACAACATCACAAATAAGAACACGGGTTACTCTATATTTGTATATTAAAGAAAATCTATATATATGCCTATGTATACACATATATGTACCAGTCTGAACTGGAGGGGATCTTTGTCTTTGATATGTCACATTAGTGAAACAAAAAAAAAACCCTCCTGTCAACATTTTACAACCAAATACTAGTGTTTGTGTGTTGTCGTTTTCCTCATTAATGTCCTGATAAATAGATTCAGAAGCCTGACTGACAATAAAACTGCTGTTCTGCTGAAGAAACCAAATGTCACCATGTGTCATCAACTCCAAACCATCGATGTATTTTTTTTTTTTTTTGCCAAAGCCCCCCCCCCCCTTCCTCTCCAGTTCCCAACCATCATGTGTCGAATCATGATGATGGATAATAGTGTACAAATGTTTTTTTTAAAGCATAAACTGGTCTTAATATCTCATGATGGTTGACCTGTTGTCCACCTTGCAAACATAAACTAACCTGTAAATAAACTCTAGTCTAATGGCATAAATTAAGGGAGTGGAAAAACAATGTCAAATTTCAATATGGAGAAATATATTTATTTTAGTTCAGAATTTCTCCTTTTTCTTTAATATTTTGGTTTGGTTGTAAGTTAATTTGCATGTTAATTTTTTTTCTCTCTTTTTTGTTGCCTTTTGATTTTAGAAGATTGTCTTTTTTTTTTCTTTTCAAGTCTGTGTATTTCTATCTTTTCAATGCCTTCTGAAGAAAAGACATGACAAAAGCAGATCAAACCTGTTTTCTCCTGCTTTCACACTAATATGGATGGAATCTACCCAGCCGGTTGAAGCAGTAATGTTTTGATACACTGTACTGTTAACAGTCACAGATATGCTTTTTCTAACATTTTAACATTTATGATTACCAATACTTTGTACATCTTTATTGCAATAAATAAATCAAATGAAATCAGTGATATTTGTGTCTCCTTTTGTATTTTTGGGTAAGCTTTTTTTATTGTCAGAAATGTTCAATTGAATTCAGTCAGCAGTGTCATAAAAGAGCTGCTCTGTTAAAGTACATGTGCAAAAACAACCTTGATAAAGGAGTGAATAAATAGAATAAGCAGGGTTTATACGGGTGCTTGAAATCCTTGAAAATGCTGGAATTTCAATGTGTTTTCAAGGTCTGAAAAGTGCTTGAATTTTAGTTTATGTGCTGGAAAGTTCTTGCAATTCTAACTGTGATGTGATTAATTAATTAATTTTTAATATGAACTCTGCCAGGTTAGATGGCAAGCCAAAGCTACTTACAGAGAGGTGATGAGGCGATACATTTTGAAAAATAAAGCTCAGTGTCAAAACAGAAAATTAGTGGGTGTTCCCAGGTCGACTCCAGGTACATTTTTATCTTAGTCTTTGTCTCGGTGCGAGTGTGTCTGAAAGAACACCAAGTGACTTCCCTTTTTTGGGATAAAGCTTTGTGTTCCCCCTGAATTTCTAAACTTTTTCCTGTTATGAAACATAATTTTACATGTTTATAGCATAAGAAAATGTACATCATTGTGACAAAAAGTGACTAAAATAATCCTGAGTTTAAGTATTTCTGTATATAATATGTTTTACCCCAGCGATAAAGTGCTGTGCTGGAAAAATGTGAAAATGACCCTTAAAAGTGCTTGAATTTGACCTTGAAAAATGGCATCAGGAAATGCTGCAGTTCAACAAGGATGATTATTTAAAGATGGTTGAAAAAATCTGTACAGAGCACAAAATGATAAGGTGCTGTGCTAGAAAAATTTGAAAATGACCCTTAAAAGTGCTTGAATTCGACCTTTAAAAATGTGTACGAACCCTGAATAAGATATGCAACAGTAAATCATATAAGACCGACTCCAATGTTCAGTCATTGATTTATGGTTGTTTTATGGCATTTTCTCTCATCATATATTCATAGGAGTTGAACTAAATGAACATTTTGTGATTGTTTGCTGGTAGTTTAGTTGCATTCTTTTTTTTTTTTTCAGCTAAAATTTACTTAGGGGGTCAAATGAGTGGCCATTTTTGTAAAAAAAAAAAGTTGTAAGAAATGCATAGAACTGTGTTGAAATAATGCTAATACATTTGTGCACAGACTACTGATATTATTTGACAGCGGAAGCTATATTTTCGGAAATACTGGATTTTGAATAGCACGTGTATGTGAAAACTTTTGCTGGTGGACGGACGTGACATTACCCATGATGATCTGGTCAGTACCAGTACTTTATTAGGAATAAATTTATATACTTAATATTGCTAATTCTCCTCTTATTCATAAATGTTAGTATTGTGGATCTAAAACAATAACAGCTGACACAAAAACACAAAATGTGGCAGTGGACAGATGTGACATGGTTGTTACAGATCCCATCATACTGATGCTCGGCAGCCATGTCACCGTTTCCACAAATGATCCCTGTGCAAAAACTAGGATCAGAATTATTTATTGTATAGTTTATCATCATACTAAAGAGTAAATAACAATATAGAATTGTTATTTCTTTATAAAAATGCTTATTATTAGAAAAGTGTTGATTTAAAAAGTGACGTGTGACATTCTTCATGTATGTATGTGAGTAAAATAAGCAGGATGGATCAGCACCATACTCCATATTGCAACCTGCAAAAATAAAACGTGATATGTAGTATATGATCTTGTAAGAAAAATTGGGGAATCTAAAAGAATAGAATATTTGTTTTTCAGGTAAATTCAGTTAAAATATAACTTGGCCATTTGTGACATGAAAATATAGCATTAATTGTGATGAAATTGGACATTTTTGAGCTGAAAACATAGTTCATATGACCATCAACATGTTGCAACAGAACTGAAATCCTGTACATTTGCATAGCTGCATTTACCAACACAAAGTTCCTTTAGGAATTCACTTATATTGATTTCTTCTGCACAAAGACAGAAATAAGACCTCTAAGCAAATTTTAGTATTTAAAGGGGTTCTAAGTAGCACTGATATTCCAGACTATCAACAGCAGGTGGAAGTTCGCTTCCAAAAAGTGCACTTGCATCTACTAAAACCACCAAGGAATCAACAGTATTAATACAATTAATTACCTCTGTCCATTTTTACTTCTATAGATTATATACAGTCATGTTGTTAAATGTTTCTTAAGATCACAGGTGTCAAACATGCGGCCCGGGGGCCAAAACTGGGCCACCAAAGGGTCCAATACGGCCCCTGGGATGAATTTGTGAAATGCAAAAATTACACTGAAGATATTAACAATAAATGATGGTAAATTAATTTTAGGTCAATTCAACCTGAAGTGGGCCAGACCAGTAAAACACTATCACAATAACCTATAAATAATGACAACTGCAAATTTTCCCCTTTGTTTTAGTGTTAAAAAATTAAAAAAAGGAAATTACACAAAAATGTTTACATTTACAGACTAGCCTTTTACAAAAAATGTGAATAACCTGAACAAATATGAACAACCTGAAATGTCTTAAGAAAAGTACATGGAATTTTACCAATATTCTGCCTGTTATTAAATGTTTTGTGTATTTGTGTGATGCATATGTATAAATGATAAACTGAGGCGTAATATTGTTAAAATTGCACTTATTTTTCTAAGAATAATCAGGTTGTTCATATTTCTTCATGTTATATTCAAGTACAGTTCATAGATGTGAACATTTTCATTATGGAATTTTACTTTTTTCACTCTAAAACATACAGAAAACTTTGGAGTTGACATTATTTATAAGTTCTTATCCTATTATTTATTTTATTTTACTGGTCCGGCCCATTTTATATCATATTAGGCTGTACGTGACCCCTGAACTAAAATCAGTTTGACACTCCTGCTCTAGATGTTTCCTCTTAATCTCAACTTTTTGGATGATGTGTTGACATCATTAGATTCCATATTGCCTTTATTTTAAACATTTGATAAATTTCTTTGTTCTGTTGTGAATAAAGTATGAGTTTATGAGATGTAATTAATAAATGGATGATATTTCTAATAAAGGCATATCTGTGATTCAAGCCTCCTTCTAATAAAGGCCCGGTACCTACTGCAGCTGAACTAAAGAAAGGACACTACTGGAGGAAATCTGGTAAATTCAACACACATTTTCTCATATTTCTGATGTAACCGCACAACTCTTTTTAACAATCAAATTATAATTTTAGGTCCCTGTACAGTTCAAGCACTGCATATACTATCATCAAATAGTGAAACCGGAGGAGTGTTTTTAATTCCCCATGACCCCCTTCACCGTCACTCATTTGACCTTTGGTGCAAAAGGACGGATGATGCTCACACAGCGACGTCATCACGAAGCCTGAGGAAGAATCACCGTGACCCGATTAACCACGTTCATGACACTGACCCCACCAACTATATCTGAGCTATTTAGTCCACAAGTATACAATATGAGCTGCAAAGACTAAACACAAATGGGTGCTTCTATTAAACTGGTCCCTAAAAACAGGACATCAAACCAGATGTAGACTAATGTTATGAAGCAAGTTTGGAAGCACTTTGGGTCTGTTTTAAAAATAAATACTTACTGAGATAAAAGAGAAACTATTTTCAGATAAAACACATTTTCATATTATTTTACATTTTATTTAATACAAAAATCTGTATGTAACACGGTCAAAAGTGTCATGATCCACTTTTTGGTTTGGTTGTCTTCTGTTTCCTCCCCTCCCCCTCTGTGGTTGACCAGGTAATGGCACACACCAGGAGCTGATCTGCAATCAAGCTCTCCTCCTGCTTATAAGCCCTGCAGCTCCTGTGCTGTGTGCCAGAATGTCTTTGCTTCCATGCTGGTAAGATGGTCGCTCTCATTTTGGTGTACTTTGTATGGTGGTTTCCTGGTGCTTGGGTTTTTGTTAATTGTGTCTGAGTTCAGACCATCGCATATATCTACTCTTGGTTTACACCTTGTGTTCCTTTCCCAGTGTGTGTTTTTATACTCCACACTCTGCTGTGTTTCAGGCCCTGGTTCCCTTGGTTTAGTTTGTGTTTATCTCCCGGTTCGGTGACGCCCTTGGTTCTCCTTTATCAGAGTTTGCTTTTCTTCTGTATGTGTATGAACAAATAAATTTTAATTTGCATTTACTCTTGTTCGAGTCAGTCTGTCGTTCACTACACGCTGTTGGGTTCCACTAGTCTCAGGTTTTAATAAAAAGGACACGAAAATTTTATTTTATTTATTTTTATTTTTTTCCTCCCACATTTTTATTCTGTCACAAGTACATTTTGGAAATTAAACTAATTATGCGAGGCAGAGTGTTTCACAAAAATGAATACTGTTGCAAAATCCTTCACAATTTAAATGCGTTTAACTGGGCAGGTTCTGCATGTAACACAAGTGGACACGATGGGTTACTTTCAAAACCTGGAATGAGACTGAGATTCATGAAAAACCCACGTCTGGGTTAGAAAAACCACTAGGATCATCACATTTAAGTGTCTTTATTTATAATGGTATATAAGACCATTTTATGTTTTCCAGATCAAATGCACTGATACCTAGGTAGGTTTTCATGTCCCAGTTTTGGTCCTATTTTTGGCCCCAATATTTTATTAAAAATTCATTGATTTTGGGATGGCTATAATATAGTATTTTTTTTTTTTTTTTGCATTTATCTGAGGTCATCATTGGGTACATCCTGGGGGGATATATGTTCAAATTTCTTTTATTATTGGGTCTAAAAAGCTGGTAAAGTGCCAGGTACCAAAATGAACCCAGTTTCATAGAAGTACCCAAATCTAAGAATGCATTTAAAGGTAACTACATGTACATTTATCTTGCAGCCAGTTTTGCAAAATTTGGGTCCACCTGTGAAAAAACTTAAAGTTCATAACCCTCACGTCCCAGCCATGTGAACCACATGTTTCAAATGTGTCAAACAAACAAGGGATTTTACTTGTAGAGGACAAAGATTGACTTGGAATTGCAGGTGTGAAGACCTAAACAGGATAGCAATAAGTACGACAACAGGTCCATTTAATCCTCCTCACTTTACACTTTTAGATTTGGTTTTCAGTTTCCAATATTGAATTTATCTGTTCTCTTCTTTCTTCTATTTCCATTAAAAACAGGTGCATATATGTTAATTCTACTGGTCCCTGAGTGTCTTCAATGGCAGCTCCCTGCTCCTAATGTGTGCTAATGCTAATGCTGCATGCTATCTGTGCATTTAAATGAGTAAAAAGTACAAACTGACTTTCCCTTCAGGGATAATACAATTAATTAACCTTTAGCTTTGTCCAAGGATGCAACAAAACCAGGTCTCAACATTTATATAAAGAATAAAAGAAACTGAGCCCCCAGCCCACATATATTTACACTAAAAGGAAAAACATGATTTATTCCAAAACTTTATTGACTACAATTTTTTTTAATTTTTTTTAACTTTATCATTTCTTGGTGTCATTTAGTTTTACTGTCAATAGCTACTACTGTCTGGATGTTAACCATAGTTAAGTCCTGAAACACAGTCTTTGTCACTGATGAGTCCACAGAACTCATCACATATCTTGTTTCATTCATAAAATAGTGATGATCTGACAGCAGGGAAGTAGAGGCTGAGTCATGGGGAGCTACTGATGGGTCCGATTGGACTAAGTAGGTTAATGAGAACCAAAACAATGACCTTCTGTAATAGTTTCACAGTCCGGCTCACGGAATGTACCCCCCTCCTTCTGCTTGTTACTGTCCTGTTGTTATGACAGAAAAACAAACTAAGCTGCAATCGCACACTAGAAATGACAAGTTTGGACAAACACATGCATATACTATGAGCTCCTACTATGCAGAGACTTTTTAATGCCATGGGTAAATGTTCCACCAAAACAGCTTTTCTTCAACATCAGTGTTTTTCAGCCTTGGGGTCGGGACCCTACGTGAGGTTGCCAGAAATTCAAATGGGGTCACCTGAAATTTCTAGTAATTGATTAAAAAAAAAAACCACTAATAAAAAATATATGGTGAGTTGACAGAGACAATCCCAATCCATAAAAGACATGACAAACTGTGAAGCTGAAACTGAAGCACTGTGGTATTGTTTATCTTTCAAATGTTCATTGTGGTCAGTTTCAGATGCTGCAGCTCTTTCATAATTCCTAGTTTGAGTTCTTGTTTGTTCAGTATTAGTTGTCAACCTTGTAAATCCAAGCTGGACTGACTGTACATATCCTGACCAAGGAAAATAAAATTCTCACTTTGTGCAGTAATCTACACCTGGCTTTTCTGTCCATAATATACATTATATAGACTAAATGTGTCTAAAATTAGTGTTTATTTACAACATAGTGTACCAAACTATTACATGATCAAAAACAAATTCATTTGATCAAAAAATAATAATAAAAAGTCTTTGTTTTGAATGTCTGGGGTCACCAGAAATTTGAGATGTTAAAATGGGGTCACAAGCCAAAAAAGGTTGGGAACCACTGCTCAACATTGTTTTACTAAGGCACTGTCGCTGCATCCTGCACTTAACACCCATAAAATTCATTTAAAGAAATACAATAATCCAGTGAGTTTTAACCCTGTTCAGTACTGACAGAGGATCCTATCTATAGCACTGGAGGAGCATTACTGGAGTTGTCCATAAAGTTAGAATTATCATGTTTTCAGACCCATTCCTCTTTTTATTCCTATTTAACACATCAGTAAACACCTTTAACCAGACACAATGATCACAGACTGAGTCCCAGTTGTACTTCATCTATCAAGAATGAATCACATTGTCACAAACAATTCATGAGAAAAGGTAAAAAAATATTTTATTCCACCTTAATGGCCAACAGTGTGTGTGTGAAGTTTTACATACAGAGTTTTGATGATCTGTTATTACCTCCGCCAAGGAGGTTATGTTTTTGCCAGGGTTTGTCTGTTTGTTTGTCTGTCCGTTAGTGTGCAACATAACTCAAAAAGTTATGGACAGATTTGGATGAAATTTTCAGGGTTTGTTGGAAATGGGATAAGGAAGAAATGATTAAATTTTGGTGGTGATCGGGGGTGGGGGGGCCCACGGGGGGGGGCCACTGATCAGCCTTGGCGGAGGTCTGCGCTCTCCGAGTGCTTCTAGTGTTTATTATGGTTTTGTTCAACATATGTGCTTTCAGACAGACATGGTTCTGGTTCTGGAGCCTCAGAATGTTGGTGCTTTCTGGTGACGTTCACACCAGCTTTAAAAGCAGAACCACAGTGGGAGGACATTACTCCACCTTTCTCCATTGTTCTCTTCTTCCCTACACCTGGTTTTAGATGTAACAAGAACCCGTCTAAACACTAAAGCCAACAAAACCTTTTCTGTGGCAGATCCGAGGCTCTAGAACAGGGGTGTCAAACTCATTTTAGTTCAGGGGCCACATTCACCCTACAATGATCTGAAGTGGGCCAGACCAGTAAAATAACAGTGAAAAAATAAAATTGCATTATGATAATATTTACATCTACAGTGTTTCCTTCAAAATGAATAACATGAACTTGAAACTTGAACTTGAAACGTCAAGAAAAACAAGAGCAATTTTAACAAAAACAATATTCTGCCTCAGTTTATCAGTTTATCATTTACACATGTGCATTACAACTTATAGTACAATTACACATACATAAAACATTTAATAAAAAAAAAAATAAAACAGGCAGAAAATTGGTAAAACTGTTCAGGTTATTCATGTTTTTTTTTGTTCAAGGATAGTTTGTTAATATTCACATTTTCATGTAATTGAACTTTTTTACACAAAAACAAAGATAAAATCTGCAGTTGCCATTATTTACAGGTTATTATGATACTATTTTACTGGTCTGGCCCAGTTGAGATTTAATTGGTCTGTATGTAGAACCTGAATTCAATGTAATTTTTGCATTTTACAAATTCATCCTACGGCCGGATTGGACCCTTTGGCGGGCCAGATTTGGCCCCCGGGCCGCATGTTTGACACCTGCACTCTGGAACACTCTGCCCTGACAAATTATATGTCTGTTGAGCACAAAAAAATCTGTTTTAAAGACGTTCTTATTTGCACTGGCTTTTAATACAAATGTCTGACTTTTATTTACTTTATATTTTTATGTTTTTATTTTGTATCTGTTTTTATTACTTTTTATGTCTTTGTACAACACTGTGAACAGCTTGCTTTGCTTTAAATGCCCTATGTATAGAAATAAACCTGACCTTCCTGCCTGACTTCACAAACTAGAATAGGACACACCCACTGATGATGTCACAGTTCACGAGGAAGAACCACCTTTTTTAGGTTCTAGCTAAGAACTGACTTTCTGGTCAAAAAACTTTTTTTTTATCAGTGGAATGCGGTGGCCGGTTCAGGAACCAGAACCAGTACAGAGCCCGGCCAGTGGGCTCTGTGGCGTGGCCCTTGAGGGGCCAGCAGACCTCACGTTGAGAACCATGGGTTTAAAGCATCCCCTCTGAAATCTCCTTATGACCTCCTAGATGCCATGTCCATGTTTTATTCAGTCCAAATATCACTGGGACTGAAATCTGAAGTCCTTTAAGATCTAAATTGTCCTCAACTACCTGATTTTCTTCATCCTGTGCAAGAGGAGAGGATTAAAGTCATGCGTTGTGCATCGGTTCAACTGTCTGTGCAGTATTTCATGCTCCAAAGGCTGAGTCATCCTAACAGAGGACTCACCATGACCTGTTTAACCACAGACAGGACACTGACCTGTTCCACCACAAACACGTGAACAACTAACAGAATCTAAAGTGCAATATGACAGTTAGTTCTACCTCCATTTCTCTGTCATTGTAAATAAGAACAGAATTATATGTATATAACCACTGCTTCACTATGTGCTAATTTTCAATGTCAGTTTTTCTTTTTTAGAACCACAACTGGCACTATGATCACAATAAGTATTACACAAATGGACAAAACAGCCAAAGAGAATATTTTACAAAGTCTTTTCCTTCTCTCTTCTGCTTCTTTCTTCCTCAGTAAAGAGTCAAATCCAGGTGTGTAGAGGTCCTCCAGCCAGAAGTCCAAGTCTTTTGGAGTCTTCTCCCCCTCCTGAAAACAAATAGATAACACTGATCAAACGTCAGCACCTTCCTGTCATTACAATGTGACTTTATCTGCGTTCTAAGTTTAACTCCACCCACTGTGTGATTCTGAAAACCGTCAGAAACAGGCTGGGATAGAGGTCTGAATGTAAAGGTGAGGATGTGAGACGTGGATAGTTCAGGGACGTCTGTTTGACAGAGAATCACAGGATGCTTATGCAGATCAACATGAGGCACTGAAAGGGTTTGTTTGGGTTTTTGTCCTGGTTTGAACCTAATTAAGGGGTGACTAAAATTAATATCCATTTACATGTACACTTTACATATGTCTGCCACTTCTTCTGCCACTTTTTCTTCCTGTCATAGTCTTTTCCAATGGTGAACTGAAGCCCTGAAGTGCACATAAAAATGCAAACAAACCAATCAGGACAGTTGTTTAACAAGGAAAAGTCATTGTGCTCATATGAGCCCAATGTTTCTGAATAAAAAGCTTCATTTTGAGCCATCAGGAAATGAATAAAAGTAGGACTGCACCAGCATGGAGGTGGAAAGACCTCCTTAAAGAACCTCCTTGACCTGTTTTCAGATACAAAATGCATGGTTTTCAACTTGTTTTTAAAGTATTTATGTGCATTATCACCAGCACCGATGCATTCAATTACAACAGAGTTGTATTACTCTGTTTACAGCTCAAAATACATGTAATGGTGTTGAATATCACTTTACATATATTTGTTGCTGTTGGACAAATGGATGGAACTTATAAGGACTTATATGGAACTTATAAGAAACTGAAGAAGAAATTTGATTAGTCTACTTCAACATTTGACTGATTATTTCTTATAATTTCAGGAAATCGTTTAGTTTTTTTGTTTTTCTAGATTTTCTGTCTTTATTTGACTTAAAGGATCTGTTTTTCATCACAGTGGTAGAAACGGACATACATGACTAAACATATAGAAAACTCTGAATGTAAATTTACCAATTTCATCATCAAAAGATGTGACCTGTGTGGATATTAAGTTAACGGCTGCTCTTTAACCAGCTTGCGTGTCAATGACACACAGTCAGTGAAACAGATACAGTTCATCAGAGGACGCCCTGTCCATAAATTATACAACAGAAATAATCACCATGACGTTATTCATTGACCTGTGAACTGTTACTCAGGAGTTGTGAGTGGTGGCACCATGCTGAGTTTTCTGAGTGACCATAAATAGACGAGAGGACAGAGCTGGGGAACATTTTAACTTTTAGATTTAAAAACCCTTCGTTTCCAGTGGGAATCACTTTAATGTAACACAAAATAATGGATTAGCCAATAGCCGAAGGTTCATTCATTTGAACCAAGTTATGATTAGAAAATCATAAAAGTAAGACAACATTCATGATCATCACTTCATAATGTGAACTTTATTTTTGCTCTTTGTCTCATTCAGTGAGTTTTATCTGTAGAGAAATAAGAGTAGTACTGTTGGGTTTTTACCCCTCTGTCCATTCAACGACATAATCGCATTATCTGAAGAATGCATTGAGATGTTTGCGCCACATTAATACTGTGGATGGATTTTGGCATGGAGCAGAAGCCTTTTAAAAATAGGTGACCTTGACCTACTTTTTCAAGGTCAAATGGCCTTGTGCAGTTATAATATCTGAGTAATTTCACATATAAATATACATGTAATAAGTTTTACACAAAAACAATCTAGTCTAAATAATAGGGCAGTAACTTTCCACAGAATCTTACACCATATTTGGCCGAGGGGGATTAAAAGTGCATACCACGTTATGTTCTTAGTGTTAGCTTAGCACTGCAAAGGTGGTCTCATTGGTGTCTCATTCTGTTTTATTTAATTATTCATACGCTGGTCTCAGACCGTTAACTTTGTTTAAATATTTGTCCATGTAAGCGCTTGTTGTTTGGGTTGTGTTCTGTTCAAGGTTATTATAGTTAACGAAAACGAACGAAATGACGAAAACTAAAATTGAAAAAACATTTTCGTTAACTGAAATAAATAAAAACTCTAATTAAAAGAAAAAAACGATAACTAACTGAAACTGTATTGTGAGCTTACAAAACTAACTAAAACGTATAAAAATTATGGATACAATTCCCTTCGTTTTCGTTTCTGTCAATGTCGTAAAAACGTTTGATGTTACTAGCTACAGCTAGCTGAACTGAACTGAAGCAAAGTTAGCTAATAATGGAACTGGAGATGATTAAGAGATGAGATATCTGCTAAGGTGTGGTTTACTGATGAGGAACTGGGTTATATATGTTTATAAGTGGTTTGTATATGTTTCTGTCTGCTTTAACTGCTGGTTAGCTGGTTTATAATAGGTTCCTATCTGGTTTAACTGCTGGTTTATAATATGTTCCTATCTGCTTTAACTGCTGGTTAGCTGGTTTATATATGTTTCTGTCTGCTTTAACTGCTGGTTAGCTGGTTTATAATATGTTCCTATCTGCTTTAACTGCTGGTTAGCTGGTTTATATATGTTTCTGTCTGCTTTAACTGCTGGTTAGCTGGTTTATATATGTTTCTATCTGCTTTAACTGCTGGCTGCTTTGTGCATCTCCTCTCATGCTTTGCACATCTTCGCATTGTTTCACGTAAGTGACGTTGTGTATGGATTGCACCCCACCTCAACCTGCTATAGGGAATTTATACATTGTACGGTACATTGTGTCTCTGCTCAGTCCATGAGCCGCCCTAACCCGACCCCCAAATAAAGTGTCCAGGGTAGCCCATATCCACGCCTCACTAATTTCTTTGAATAGGATGATGAGGAAGATAAAATATATGAAATAACTAAAACTAATACTAAAACTAAACTAAACTAAACTAAAACTAAGCATTCAGAAAAAAATGATAACTAATAAAAACTAACAAACCTGCTCTAAAAACTAATTAAAACTAAACTATAATTAAAAATCCAAAACTATTATAACCTTGGTTCTGTTTTCTGAAAATTGGTTTTGTTGATCTTTTAGTTGATGTTCCTCTAATTACATGGATTTGTATGTATATGGAGCAACAAGCATTGAATGGCATTACTATGGCAACACAAATAAAACTGTGGCTTCAGGGGGCAACTGGGTTTAAGAGGCTGCATCATTGTTTGATATAATATGTTGGTGTTTTTCCCTCAGATGAGCTGTCAGTAACATCTCCATCTCTCCTAAATTACCTTTAAATAGTCAGCGAGGTTCCCGTGGATGGTTTGCGTGTCGTACTCCTGTACAGTCCACGATGGTTTGAATTTCTCGTTGTCCACGGCGTCCATCGCTCTAATGTCCATGTACAGAGGGTTGGTCTTAATGTTGGACTTAAAAGTGACAGGAGTGATGTGCTTCTCCAGATATCTGTCCACGAACACCACAGGAGAACCCTCTGGAGACGGAGGTGACCTGGTGTCAGCTCTGATCCTCTGTTCCCTCTGAGGAAATAAGATGAAAACTGACTTTATCAAATTTATGGACATTTTTAGATGGCAGATGACTTCACACACTCACATCCATTTACTGTGATTAAAGTAGACTAACAGATATTCACTGCACAACCATTAATTTGAGATTAATGGCTGACTGTGTTTTGTTTTTCTTTGTTTTGTTTTGTTTTTATTTCAAGAGGGAATAATTCAACCCTTTCATATATCGTGTTATTGAAGCTTCAGTTAAAACCAATATTTGCAATAAATACTTTAAAATAACTGCTCCAAAGTAATAAATAAATAAACTAGAAAAGCACTCAGAGAGCACAGACCTCCGCCAAGGCAGATCAGTGCCCCCCCGATCACCACCAAAATTTAATCATTTGTTCCTTGTGCCAGTATCAGCATTTCCTGATATTTTCATCCAAATCCTTCCATAACTTTTCAAGTTATCTTGCACACGGACAGACAGACAAACCAACACCTGCAAAAACATAACCTCCTCGGCGGAGGTAATAAATAAACAAATAACTACATACATACATACATACATACATATATTGTTTGATTGCTTGATATTTTTTCTTATGTTATCAGATATTTACTGTTACCACTTATGTGTAACATCCACTTCAGTTACATTTTAGGTTAAGTTTTCCTAATAAAATGCATATTATCTTGATGGATGATATGGCTTTTGGACACTATACTAAAAATATATTTCTCATTAAAGTTGTGTTCAAGTAAACACTAAATATAGCCTATGTATGTCGCTCTAAAAATAGTTTGGGAGTAATGATTCCACTCAGTTTCATAATAATTCATACATGAAAGAGTTAATAGTCTTCACATATGAGGTTCATTTTCAGTAGAAATACCCTTTAAAAGCTGATCTGCTTTTTTATTTACTTGGGAGTACATTTCAGAACCTGTTCTTTTTCACCTTTACTACAGATTTTGTTTGGAAATAGATATAGATGCATTATATGAAACTGTTTCAGCTTAGTAGACTTATACATACACTGCTTAACAAATGTATTAGACGTCCACCAAATGTAAGGTTTATCCCACAGCCGCCCTGAATTAACAGCACTGGTAATTACCCAAATCATTTATGTTTCTGTAATGGTTAATACACCAGCATATAGGAGCTCTTTAACCAAAATAATAATTTTAAATGGTAAAAAATAATTATTATTGCTATCCATGATTTTGAAATGCATTGTTTTACAAAAAAAAAGAAAAAAAGAAAAATACTAAAGCACATGCCAATTGATAGTCATTTACTTGCTTTCCTGTGCAGAAAAAACAGTTTTAGTTTTTAAATAAGTGATTCTTAGAGAAGTCCAGAGAGCAAATTTGGGAATAAACGGGTGATTTCAGGTCAAATTCCTCGTTCCTTTTCAAAATGGTAAAACATCGAGCGCTCACTGAAAATGAAACAGTCAGATTAAAGCTCTTTGTGATGCTGGATGGTCTGGGACAAATAGGGGAAGGTGATCTAAAACATTTAAGTGCTGTACTTTGCACATATTTACATAAAACAGATGAAACATTTGTGCTCATGTCCAGTTTGTGCTGTTGTCAGTTGTTTGTTGACATTATTCAGCTCCGTTTCTGAGTTAATGTCCGTCTCAGCTTCCTACCAGCCTGTAGACTGGTTTCTACACAGAGGACTTAGATATGATTTTTCCAAAAAATTCTTACTCTTGCTACTGAGTTCTTCATTTTCTTTCTTCGGCCTCTCTACCTTTAGCTCAGAAACTGACCCAGATACTGTCAACAAATGACTGACAGCTCACAGCACAACACAGACTTCACATAAAAGCACCAGCATGTACCACAAAGTTAACACAAAGGTATACTGTATGTCACATATGTGACCTTCCTAAAAACTAGAAGCACTTGGAGAGCGCAGACCTCCGCCAAGGCAGATCAGTGCCCCGGATTTGGATGAAAGTTTCAGGAAATGTTGATACTGGCACAAGGAACAAATGATTACATTTTGTGTTTTCTAGAAAAGCACTCGTATCCACCAAGGCAGATCAGTAGCCCCCCCACCCCTGATCACCACCAAAATTTAATCATTTGTTCCTTGTGCCAGTATCAACATTTTCTGAAATTTTCATCCAAATCCGTCCATAACTTTTAGAGTTATCTAGCACACAGACAGACAAACAGACAAACCACTGCCAACAAAAACATAACCTCCTTGGTGGAGGTAATAACTGCCTTTTTGGTCAAAAATGACTTATGTGCCTTAATCATCAAATGCTCAATTTTAATTTCTCAAAGTTTTTGTGTTTCTGGACAAAAAAAAGAAAAAAAAAGAAAATTCTAAAAAAAAAATGCAGTTATTTTAGGACACTGATGACAAATAAGCAAATAAGAGTCATCCATAGACTATACAGAGATCACTCATTAGTTTCTGAAATGCCATTTTGAAGTCAGTAGTGATTTGGTCATTACGTGGTGGCTATTTGGAGCCAAAAGTTACCATATTTGGACAAATGGGGCAGAATGATGGGAGCCCAAGGGGTCAGAGGTCAGATAATGCTAAGCGCTAATTTTACCAGCGTTCTTTTTATTATTTTCACACAGAACAAGAAATCACAATTACATGTGTTGAACAAACAAATCAAAACAATCCCACTTCCACCCCCACCCCTCACCTGTATTTGCTTCATTTCTTGGTTGGGGATCAGGTCAGTAAATCACATTCTATTTTATGTAGGATAAATAAATACATTTAAAAGGGACATTTCTGTTGAACTGAACACTGCAGAGGGCTACTGTTCACATGTCATGTGTCCATCATATGTGTCATGTCTGTTCTTGCTATGCACGCTGTAGCTGTCACTGAGATATGTGTCTTTGTTTAGATATTTGATCTGTATGTATTTTTGTTTGTTTGGTAATTAATTACCCCTGCTGATGGAGAAAAGGTACATGTCAAGGTAGCCATGTGATGCATTTGGTTAGTCATATGATGCATCAGTCAGTCATGTGATGTTACATAGCAGGGACAAAGAGTTTAGTTCTGTTTTGGAAATTCTAAGGAAAACACACCTTTTAAGAAGAGCTACTCCTTATTTTTGGTTGGAGGGTGCATACGGTATGGAGTACTTCTAATTATTATTTATATTGATTTGTATGTGACATTTATGTTAAATATTGTGTTAATTATTCTTGATGCCAACATTTTGATATTACATGTTATGGTTTATGTTATTTCAGTTGTTCACAGTGGTTTGGTGTTTGAAATAAGAGAAAATAAACCAACCATCAGTCGGAGCGTGGTTCTCTTCTCTAGCCAGAAGAAAAAAGTTTAGGAGCAGCTACATACGCGATGAAAGGGTCCCAGATCTGATGAAAATTATATTGTTGATTTTTTATTATATATGTAATTTTCTCTAAAGGGAGAGTTGTAGTTAGCACAGATAGCCATCTACTTAATCTTGGTCTTTCGATGTTTCTCCATGAGAGGGCTATTACTCTTTTTGCCAGTAATATGCTTAAGTCTACAAATATTTGTTCTTTTTTTTTTTTTTTTTTTTTTTTTAATCTTTGAGTCACCAGAATATAAACCCACTATAAACATCTGTGGTACTAAAGGTACTTGAATCTGTAGAATATCTTGGATACATTGGTTCATCAGATACAATGGAAAAGTGTGCCTTTTACCTTCTCACATTTGGTACAGATATCAGGTACAGCTCCACTGTATCTGTTGAGTTTTTCTGGAGTTACATATGTTTGCATCAACCAGTGATACTGCAGTAATTTCAGGCGGGTATTGGTAGTTCTTGATTGTGCTTTAGTATATGCCTCCTTCCACTCTTACAAAGCCCTAATTTATCAGGCACTATCCGACAAAGCCATTTTATATTCTTGTTAGTGTAACCTATCAACCACAAACACAGTGGAGCTGTAAGGGAAACTATGTTTTATTAAAGTAAAGATAAACTCTGGAGGTCTGACTCAACAGACGAACGAACTGTCATATAGACCTGCCAATCAAAGCCTCTGTTTACCACCAATAACTCCTGGGGGGAATGAATAAATAAATAAATAAATAAATAAATAAATAAATAAATAAATAAATTCAGGGTGTTCCAGAAAAAATGTATACACACTTTAAATAATTGTAAAGTCGGTGTTTATTAAAATTCCTTGAATTTTCAAACTGTAATAGAATTTACAAACATCATTTTATTGTTTTGTCACTGCCTGTTCTCACCTGTTCTCAAACTGATGTCCGTTCTGGTCCAGACACTGCTGACAACGCCAAGCAATGGAATCACACACATCACTAAACAATTTCCTTGGTATTTGTATGCATTCATGTTCAATGGCTGCTCTCAATTCAGTGACTGTTGCAGGTCTCATAGTGTAGACTTTGTCTTTTAGGTATCCCCATAAAAAAAAGTCTAGTGGTGTGAGGACTGGTGAATTGCCAGACAGGTGGATTGGACAGAGGGGTTTTGTTTAATACCCTCTGTCACTAGTCCTCACACCACTAGACTTTTTTTTAATGTGAATACCTAAAAGACAAAGTCTACACTATGAGACCTGCAACAGTCGCTGAATTGAGAGCAGCCATTGAACGTGAATGCACATAAATACCAAGGGAATTGTTTGGTGATGTGTGTGATTCCATTGCTTGGCATTGTCAGCAGTGTTGGGAATAACAGTGTTATTGTTTTCCAGTAACGGGTAATCTAATGAATTACTATTTGAAACGTTATGCCGTTACCGGCAGTGAAATGTGGTGCGTTACTTTGCACTGATCTCTAACAGCTGTTATCCGTCCTGGTTCGCTCAGCCAGGCACGAGAGGTGTGACGTTCGCGGACAAGTCGAGTCATTTGAATGGCTCTTTTCAGTGAATGATAAGAACCGATTTGTTGCGAAACCGTTCTTTATGAGCCGTTCTTATATTCAAATTGCCCACACTGCCTTGATGCTTCACCTGCATGCCACATGAGTCTGAGCTGTCCACGCTGCCTTCACCTGAACGACTAATGACATCTGCGAGTTTGAGTTGTCCGCAGCACACCCCATTCACTTGAACACAGCTACGTGCGCAGTTTAACTTAGGGGAGGAGTTATCAGTGAGAGTCTGACTGACTGGACTGGAGACATTTCACAAAAGTGGAGGTGCAAGTTCTTCCTATAAATGCAGATCCCCTTATGTGGTGGAAAAGCCAGGCCCTGGTGGACCCCAGCCTCACCACAGTTATGGTATTCAGTACCTGTCTTCTGTTCTACTCTATGAAGCTGACCCGTGAAACACGCTCAGAAATCAGTTTCCTTTTACATATTTGAAGGTTTTTCAAAAAAGTAACACAATAATTACTTTCCCTGGTAACTAATTACATTTATGAAGGAGTAATTCCATTACTAATTCAATTAGTTTTTTGGGAACGTAACTAGAAACTATAACTAATTACTTTTTTTTAAAGTAATTTGCCCAACACTGGTTGTCAGCAGTGTCTGGATGTCCATTTGAGAACAGGCAGTGAAAAAACAATAAAATGATGTTTGTAAATTCTATTACATTTTGAAAATTAAATGAATTTTAATAAACACCTACTTCACAATTATTTAAAGTGTGTATACATTTTTTTGGGATACCCTGTATATATATTGTCTTGCCAACCCCAGTGGCCATCAGGAGTATTACACATTTAAAATGCTTCCACAGTGGTTTCATTTTGGAGCTGAGGTCCTTCCACTGGATTCCACTCATGTTTGTTCATTTTCAGCAGAGGGAATAACATCAGCTAACAGCTGTGAGGTCAGCTCTTCTCTGTTTTAAATATTACCTCCTGCCCTGTGGCTATTCTGTCTGATAAATACTGAATGCTGCTGCTCTCCTGTTTCACTCCACTATCTTCACCCACGGCTAGATTGTGACTATGATCTCTGTCAGAAGATTATTGATGTACCCTAAATGTATACCATGAATAATATATTCATGTAATGTGGAGTAACATTTAAGAAGAGGGAGAAACAGGACTTCATTCATGCTGCTGCTGTCCAGTAGATGCTAAATGAAGAGGAGATGGTGCAATTTAGTGACATTAGGCCTAATTACTATAATAGTAATTAAACATATTTTCTAGTCTCAGGTATGTAGATTATTTTATTGATGCTGATATTGATCAGTTCCTCTAGTCAACTATCCAAACAAAACACAAATGACCCAAAAATCAGTAGAATGACATGGAGTTAATTACACAGTGACTGAAACAGGCCATTGAAACTGATCCACGAACATCAGAGATCCTCAATAACCAGGTAACACTTGTACATTCACAAACAGTACTGAACAGCACCTCATTACATAAACAGTGGAATATTGAGGCAAATTTACGACAATAGTCTACAAGGGGTTAACCTCCTGAGACCCAGGAAAGTACAAGTTTTGGCTTTTTTACATTAAATAATTGTCTTGATTGGAAACATCACAATGCAAAAAAAAAAAAAAAAAGAAATTCTGATAGCTTTTTTTTTTATCTATTTGTTTTTTGTTTGGAATGTCCTTTGCAGTGAACAGTGTTTTTTTTTTTTTAAGTAAAGCTATGAAACTGTCCCCTACAGAGGACAATAATGCATTACTGGGTCTCAGGAGGTTAACGCAGATGGACGTACAGTATGAGAGGTGTGACCCGGCCGTTACCTGGAAGTAGACCCTGTTGTGCCAGTGTTTGTGACTGGACATGACAGCTCCGACCTGGAACATCCCGTGGGTGACCGGCAGCATCCCCACGTCCAGCTGGAGGAACTTCTCCGGGTGGTTATTGTTGGGCAGAGCAGAGATGTCCATGGCTGCTGTGCGACTCCATCCACACTGACTGGTTCAGCTGCCGGCACTTTGGCTCCATGCACACGCTCACTACAACCGGCACGCTCACTAATAATTCATGAAGAGCAAGATATTTATGAGCATGGATCACTTGCAGGTGTGTGTAACCCAACCTGACCATTAAGAGACGGACGATGGGCAGCAGCGTTAGAGAGATAGGACAGAGACACACAGAGGGAAAGAGGTGAAGCCCTGATGCCTTAGTTTACATAAGATCCATCCATGCCAAAGCCACCTGAGTAGTGTGTTATGTAAAACCTGACGTTATATCGAAGAATCACTCGTCTCTGGGCTATGGATGATATAAGACCAAGCCTCGGTTAGCCCTGGACTGGAGCTGATGTGAGGTTATTAAGTGTGCAGAAAAATGTCTCTACAGATACTCTGAAATGTGGGAGACCTCCGGTGACCTTTGACCTTTTTACTAACAGGTCACAACTTACTGTAGGCTTCATATTGGCAAGAATCTGGCAATAGGCATCCCAATACTCATGTAAGGTCATCAGTAAAACAATACCAGCTATTGAAGGCTATTAAAACAGACAGTGTTTACCTCAGGTGGACTCAAGATACAACCGATCACTTCATCAGGATCATTGTTTCATCATCAGGATCGTTTCAGTGGGATCAAAAGAACCATAGTATATGGCTTTAAGATTAAATATTCAATTAGATCCCATTTTTTTATTTTAATTATCAATCTTTTGCTCACATGGTGTTCAACGTGGACTGGGTTTATCTGTACTCCAGTAAACCACTAATGAGGCCTGTCCAGGTTTGGTCGAATGGTGATTACATGTAACACAGAGAAACCTGGATACTCATGTCAGATATTAGTGTCCTTGTTACTCATTCCTTGCTGCTGTTTGTGCAGGAGCCTGCAATGTTTAAAACATAACATGTTAATTTATTCTGACATCTCGGGAGCTGCTGCCTGACTTCAAAGTTACTGTGGCTTTAGAAAATGAAGCCAGTTTAGTTTTTAGTACACTCAGCACTATTAAATGCCAACATCGTGTTGTGAATTTGTCTTACCACTGTTCATCTATTGCAGCAGTGGGAGATGAAATCAACTGTTAAACATTCTCCACATGTTATTCTGTCACTGTCACCACATAGGATGAGAAGGATGGAGAAGATCTGCAGCTGTGACTAATGTCAGAGGGTCATCATGATGCATTCAATGACTGGCTTTAATGTTTATCCACATAGTGATTTTTCTGTTGTGTTTTCCACCATGACCTGAGTTTATGCATGGTTTGTGTTGTTAAACTAACATGCACTTGTTTGGTTTACAGTGGACCTAAAATGGTCAACTTTGTCCATCAAATCTGCTGGGCATATTTAATGTTTGGATTACTGAAAAAACAAACTCTGTATCTACATCACAGGTGCTTTCATCCCTGCTGCCTTGTTTGCATTTCTGTTATGTAATTTATTTGCCTGCACAGTAATTCCAGCTGCCACAAACTATATGCATATGCATATGACAGCATATGAGTCACTGAAATCAGTGTGTGATGTGATATATTTCAGCACAGTCATGGAGTTCCACAGGGGTCTGTGCTAGGACCCTTACGTTTTACGGGTTTCCCTTAGCCCAGTGTTTTTCAACCTTGGGGTCGGGACCCCACGTGGGGTCACCCAGAATTCAAATGGGGTCACCTGAAATTTCTAGCAATTGATTAAAAAAAAACAAAAAAAAAAACTTACTAATAAAAAATATATGGGGAGTTGACAGAGGCAATCCCAATACATAAAAGACATGACAAACTGTGAAGCTGAAACTGCAGCACTGTGGTTCTGTTAATCTGTCAAATGTTCATTGTGGTTGGTTTCAGATGCTGCAGCTCTTTCATAATTCATAGTTTTATTGTTTGTTCAGTATTAATTGTCAGCCTTGTAAATCCAAGCTGGACTGACTGTACATATCCTGACCAAGGAAAATAAAATTCTCACTTTGTGCAGTAATCTACACCTGGCTTTTCTGCCTCCGTCCATAATAATATACATTATATAGACTAAATTTTGTCAAAAATTAATGTTTATTTGCAACAAACTATTACATGATCAAAAACAATGCATTAATTTTAGCAAAAAAATGTCTCAGTTTTGAATGTCTGGGGTCACCAGAAATTTGTGGTGTTAAAATGGGGTCACAGACAAAAAAGGTTGGGAACCACTGCCATAGCCTATATTATTAGCACACATTTATATTGTTATGCAGATGAAACCAAGCTATGAAATAAAGTCAAGGAAAGTACTAGCATGTCCTAAAGGCATAAAGGTTTGAATAACCTGTAATTCTTCTACATTCTGACTTCAGTATCTCACTATCCAACCTCAGAATGAGTCTACAATTCATTACTTTTATAAGTTAAATGAATTATCATTTAAGTCCCATATAAAGCACACTAAAACTGCCTTCTTTCACCTATGAAATATCACCAAAATTAAAAACTTTGAGTTCCAAAGTAGGCGACACAGTGGTACAGTGGATAGCACTCAGGCCACATAGCAAGAAGGTCTTGGGTTTGATTCCAACACCAGTCGCTGGGGGTGGGACCTTTCTGTGTGGAGTTTGTATCTTCTCCCTGTGTCTGTGTGGATTCTTTATGGGTGCTCTGGCTTCCTCCCACCATCCTAAGACATGCACTGATAGGTTAACCCAGTGGTTCCCAACCTTTTTAGGCTCGTGACCCCATTTTCACATCAGAATTTCTGGCAACCCCAGACATTCAAAACTGAGAAATTTTTTGGCTAGAATTAATTTGTTTTTGATCATGTAATAGTTTACTATACTGTGTTGCAAATAAACATTAATTTTAGATGACATTTAGTCTATATAATGTATATTATTATGGACGGAGGCAGAAAAGCCAGGTGTAGATTACTGCACAAAGTGAGAATTTTATTTTCCTTGGTCAGGATATGTACAGTCAGTCCAGCTTGGATTTACAAGGCTGACAATTAATACTGAACAAACAAGAACTCAAACTATGAATTATGAAAGAGCTGCAGCATCTGAAACTGACCACAATGAACATTTGAAAGACGCATGCAGTCACATGATCAGGTTAATCAAGATGTGCTCTCTCAGATAATATATCCTGCATTTTATTTGAACTTGAATCTTATTAGGAAAAGTGTGGGGTGTTTTAATTATAATGAAATAAATATTGAATAATTAAAAATATGTTTTATTAGTAATTTTTTTAAGCAATTACTAGAAAATTCCCCACGACCTCAGTGAGGACCAAGTGGGTTCAGAAAATAAATGAATGAATGAATGGATGGATGAATGAATGAATGAGTCCCAAAGTTATGCAGAAAGGAGGGTCTATGCATGTGTTTTCCAGGTTTGACATTAATTCCATACTGTCATGATGTCCTATGACATCACTCTTTGGACTTAAACACAAGAGACCAGTGTTTTTGATCCTTTTCAAACCAGTGTTAAAACCTATAATATCATTTGTCATGTAACTTTTTCATTTGAGCCCTCATTACAGTCTGTTTCTATTCAAGTTGTTTTACCACCTAAACTTAATCAAGCCTTAACCATGTTATTACAATATCTTAAAATAACACGTATGTAGTATTTTGTGTTTTTAGTGTCTGCAAATTCATGTCTTATGTCATTTTAGCAGTGACTGTAAATCTTGTTTATTGATGAGGATGTTTTGTATTTTCAGGCTATTTAACACAAATGAAAACATAATTATGAATATTCTATTCCATTTCTGCAGTTAGAGTTGATGAAATTTTATACACTCAATCACTGAGGGTAGAGTTTAAAGAAGCATGAGAACCATTAAGTGGGTTCTCACATGTTTGTCAAAACCTGATCCCCATGTGTCTCTGTGACCTAGGAATAAGCAGCAGGGCTCCAGACGCAGATTTTAATGGTCAAGGCGGAGCATATGGAGTCAATAAATCAGGCCATTTATGGATTTAAAAGTCAGCAATAACATGTAAAAATCAATTAGAAATCTTACAATAAGCCAAGGCAGATAAATCAGCACAGAGGTGATCTGAGGACCTGTATCTAGTGTGGGTCGAGAACCAGCATTTTGTACAAAGTATAGATGGTGAAAGGAACCCTGGCTGATATTGAAGTCCATTACAGTACTGAAGCAGAGAATAGATCAAACATGAGCTTTTTGTACATGAGAAAATGATTTTTTTTTTTTTAAATGGCCTAATTTTATAACATCTTTGACTTGATCATCAAAACTGTGGTTAGTGTTAAATATTAGCTTTGAGATTCAGATGTACCACATAAGATGACAAGTGGACTAACTCCACCTCTCCCTTCTTTGTAAAGCTCTGAGTTCATCCTCTTCAGACGGCTGCATGACTCGACTAGAGCGACCACCATGATGTACAAGATGTGTGTCATGTGACCGTAGGGTGTTTAGCTGAGTAAGCAGAAAGACGCCTAGTGCTGTCTCCATCTGCCACATGACCCTCTCACCTTGAACAACACAGTACTGGTTTACATGCACCAAGGAAAACTAGACGGAGCACTTGGATAACATTTACACTGTGAAAGACGTTCAAGGTTTTATGTTTTTGTTCATCAGGTCACAATGTATGGAATGACTTAATGCAGTGGTTCCCAACTGTTTTTGGTTCGTGACCCCATTTTAACATCACAAAATTCTGGCGACCCAAGACATTCAAAACAGAGACTTTTTTTTTTTGCTAAATTAATTTGTTTTTGATCATGTAATAGTTTGCTATACTGTGTTGCAAATAAACATTAATTTTAGATGACATTTAGTCTATATAATGTATATTATTATGGATGGAGGCAGAAAAGCCAGGTGTAGATTACTGCACAAAGTGAGAATTTTATTTTCCTTGGTCAGGATATGTACAGTCAGTCCAGCTTGGATTTACAAGGCTGACAATTAATACTGAACAAACAAGAACTCAAACTATGAATTATGAAAGAGCTGCAGCATCTGAAACCGACCACAATGAACATTTGACAGATAAACAGTACCACAGTGCTTCAGTTTCAGCTTCACAGTTTGTCATGTCTTTTATTTACTGTGATTGTCTCTGTCAACTCACCATATATTTTTTATTAATACGTGTTTTTTTTTTTTTTTAATCAATTGCTAGAAATTTCAGGTGACCCCATTTGAATTTCAGGCAACCCCACATGGGGTCCCGACCCCAAGATTGAAAAATACTGACTTAATGCTTCAAACAGTGGCCCCCATGCTGTGGAGTGGACTGACACTGACACTTTGCACTTTAAATGCTCTTGAGTCTTTTAAAAAGCAGCTGAAGGCCTTCCAATTTACAGGCTTTTAGTTAGGTGTGGGTTTTATCACAATTTGTATTTATATTTTAATGCCTGTGTTTGTAGCTGTATGTTTTTATGTGTGTGTCTATGTAGATGTGTGTTTTTTGCCCATGTATTTTACTTCTGATTTTATTGTAAAGCACTTTGTGAATTCTGTGTGAAAAGTGATATATAAATAAACTTTTATTATTATTATTATTATTATCATTATTATTATTATTATTATTATTATTATTTCTATGAAGCTGAGCAGCTGACTTCAACAGATGAGACTGAATGATGCAGTTCTGCAAGACTTTCCTTTTTTCCCCTAAAATAGATTTGGTTCTTGATGTATTCTCTATCCTCTTAAATACTGATTATGTACGTGAAAAGTCTTTTTAGACACTGGGGTGAAGCCCTGTTCAATGTGAAGTCTTTCAGGGGACTAAAGGCCTTGATGGTTTCACCATACATATTAATAAGTCCATCTGCTGTGTATAACTGACTGGTATAGTGAGATTCCCATGGAAACGTCTGTTAAAGTCGTAATGCAAAACCAGGTGTAAATACAAAAACAATGCACAAACATCTAAATGACTTTACAGACACATATCAGAGTAGAAAAAGCAAAGGCATTAAATAATAATAATAATAATAATAATAATAATAATAATAATAATAATATATACTAATAATGGCTGGACTCTTTTCTTTGTTCCTAATTTTTCAGTCAATTCTTACCCTGAAAAACTGTCTTATCTTATCACGTAAAAGGGAATTAGATAAAAAATAAAAGCTCTATTTAATGACTGATATATACATTCATTTTGGCAGCACTAAACATATAATTTTACTATAGATAACTGACTATTCTGCAAAAAAACAAAACAAAACAACAACCCATAAACAAATTGTAAGTTCTTCGAATACAAGTCCAGGGTCTGTTCATGTCATACATCTCACTCCAGCTGTAATTCACAACTACTAAATGGAACCATAGACTATTAAATGTAGTGTTTGGTGCCATACATCTTCAACCGTATGTGAATGACCTACCTTTTAGAGGCCCAAAGTTTACATTTTGGACCTCGCTTCTTGTTTGTTCAGAGCCAAAAGTGACCACATTTGGGCAGATTTGTTAAAAGAGCAAACTGTGTAACAAAATCACTTGATGGTTAACATGACATTTTAAAGCGGTGATGATGCAGTGGTTCGCTTTTCTATGAGGAGTTTGCATGTTCTACCGTTGTCTACGTATGTTCTCCACCTCCTTCCCACAGTCCAAAGACATGGTCCTGAGCAGGTTATTTACTCACCTGTTGAATGATTGTTCATCTGTATATGTAAAGAGCACACAAAGGCAGACAGACAGACAGACAGATGTGTGCATTTTTTCTCCATAGACTATACACCAGCTCAGTCAGTGAACCCACCACAGGAGAAAAACTCAATGGTATGAACCAGCCACCCACAGCAGACGCACAGACTCACATATAGGCATATTAACCCTTTCATGCATGAATTATGAGGACCTTAGTCAAGATATTTTTCCTGAGTGTTTTTACTCCTTGAGGCATTAAAAAATCAATGCATTTGAAATAGTTTTTATAAACCCATTTTTCATGGAGTTGCAAAAATGTCCACTCAGCTGGATACCATAGATTTAATTTTTGAAGCAAAGAAACATATTTACTGATAAACTGTGTGAAAACTATGAAATGAAAACATTTTTAAAGCAGATAATCTGATTTTTTTCTGAGTTTTCTCACATTTTAACAAACACAAAAACTAGTCATTATTCACTTCATGGAGATAATATGCAAAAAAAAAAAAACAAAAAAAAAAAACCCACAAAAACCTGTTAATTACAGTTTAATAACAATAACAAGCAACTGATTTACACTCAAACATGTTTGTGCAGATCAGGTTTTATCAAGAACAGTAAAGTTACAATAATGGTCTGAATGTCAGTGTATGGGATGGTGCATGCACTGCAAAAATCTGAATCTTACCAAGTATATTTTTCTCATTTCTTGTCAAAATATCTCATCACACTCAAATTAAGACATAATCCCCTAAAGAGTAACATTTTTTGTTTAATTCAAGCAAAAAAATCTGCCAATGGAACAAGTGAAAATTATCTTGGTAAGATTTCTTGAGATCAGATTTTGAAGATCTATTGTCTAAAAATCAGTTCTCATATCTTGCTGAAAAGTTCCTCTTTAGATGATTCTGTCTTATTTTAAGCGTGATGAAATATTTTGACTAGAAATGAGAAAAATACACTTGGTCAGAGTTAGATTTTTGCAGTGTGAGTGTCCACTGTGTTGGCTGATATGAATGAATGAATGAATGAATGAATGAATTTATTTTTGGTTTTACATCAGTCATAGAATAGAATAGAATAGAATAGAATAGAATAGAATAGAATAGAATAGAATAGAAGAATATACAAGAGAACAGCTGTCCACTGTAGTGACCACTATGCATGAAAGGGTTAAAGTGGACCCACCTGTCAAACAGAAGCTGCACCTACTGGAGGAGTTCCACCCCACGCATCATCACAGCATCATTCCAGACTCAGAAACTGGTCCTGATGCTGAGGGGCGGTCATACATGCATTATCAAAAGGCTTTGTTTAGAGCAGGGGTGTCAAACATGCGGCCTGGGGCCAAATGCGGCCCGCCAAAGGGTCCAGCTCGGCCCCTGGGATGTTTTTGCCAAGTGCAAAAATTCCACAGTCTTGAATTGAATTAAGCAAAAAAAAAAAAAATCACTTGAATTAAGGAAACAATCTTGAATTAAGCCAAAAAAAAAAAAAAAAAAAAAAAAAAAAAAAAAAAAAAAAATTCAATTAAGTAAAAAAAATCTTCAATTAAGCAAAAAAAAAAAAAAATTAAAATCTTCAATTAAGTAAAAAAAAATCTTCACTTAAGCCAAAAAAATCTAAAATTTAGCAAAAAAATCTTGAATTAAGCCAAAAAAAATCTTCAATTAAGTAAAAAAAATCTTGAATTAAGCAGAAAAAAAAATCTTCAATTAAGTTTAAAAAAAAAATCTTCAATTAAGCCAAAAAAAAAAAAAACAACTTCAATTAAGTAAAAAAAAAAACTGGAATTAAGCCAAAAAAATAAAAAAATAAAAATAAATTAAGTAAAAAAAAATCCTGAATTAAGCCAAAAAAAAAAAAAAAAATCTAGAATTAACAACTTATTTTTTTTCTTTTAGTGCAAAAAAATAACATTAAATTATGAAAATATTTACATTTACAAACCATCCTATAACACTAAAATGTGAATACCCTGAACACATATGAACAGCCTGAAATGTCTAAAGAAAATTAAGCACAATTTTAACTATTTTTCTGCCTGTTCCTCAGTGTTTAGTGTCTTTGTAGATCTGATCCATAATGCACATGGAGAAATGATAAGTTGAGGAATAATATTGTTAAAATTGCACTAAATTTTCTTACGTTTTTTAATTTAAATTTCAGTTTTTTTTTTGTTTGTTTGGTTTTTTTTTGGGATAGTTTATAAAAGTAAGTATTTTCATAATTATTATTATTATTTTTTTTTTTTTACACTAAAACAAAGACAAAAATGTGGAGTTGTCATTATTTATAGGTTATTATGTTATTATTTTTCTGGTCCGGCCCACTTCAGATCAAATTTTGCTGAATATGGCCCCTGAAGGAAAATGAGTTTGAGACCCCTGGTTTATGTAATGAGGTGCTGTTCAACACTGTTTGTGAATGTACAAGTGTTACCTGGTTATTTATGATCCCTGACGTTCATGGATCAGTTTCAATGGCCTGTTTCAGTCACTGTGTAATTAACTCCATGTCATTCTACTGATTTTTGGGTCATTTATGTTTTGTTTGGATCGTTGACAAGAGGAACTGATCAATATCAGCATCAATAAAACAATCTACATACCTGAGACTAGAAAATATGTTTAATTACTATTATAGTAATTATGCCTAATGTCACTAAAATGCACCATCTCCTCTTCATTTAGCATCTACTGGACAGCAACAGCATGAATGAAGTCCTGTTTCTCCCTCTTCTTAACCCTTTCATGCATGAATTATGAGAACCTTAGTTGAGTTTTATTCCTGAGTGTTTTTATTCCTCTTTCGGCATGAAAAAATCAATGCGACTGAAATTTTTTTATGAACCTATTTTTCATGGAATTACAAAAATGTCCACTCAGCTGGACACCAATTTTTGAAGCAAAAAAACATGTACAGGGTGGGGAAGCAAAATTTACAATGAACATTTAGTTGTTTTTTCTCAGCAGGCACTACGTCAATTGTTTTGAAACCAAACATATAGATGTCATAATCATACCTAACACTATTATCCATACCTTTTCAGAAACTTTTGCCCATATGAGTAATCAGGAAAGCAAACGTCAAAGAGTGTGTGATTTGCTGAATGCACTCGTCACACCAAAGGAGATTTCAAAAATAGTTGGAGTGTCCATAAAGACTGTTTATAATGTAAAGAAGAGAATGACTATGAGCAAAACTATTACGAGAAAGTCTGGAAGATCCTATTAAAGAAGAATGGGAGAAGTTGTCACCTGAATATTTGAGGAACACTTGCACAAGTTTCAGGAAGCGTGTGAAGGCAGTTATTGAGAAAGAAGGAGGACACATAGAATAAAAACATTTTCTATTATGTAAATTTTCTTGTGGCAAATAAATTCTCATGACTTTCAATAAACTAATTGGTCATACACTGTCTTCAATCCCTGCCTCAAAATATTGTAAATTTTGCTTCCCCACCCTGTATTTAAAACCCATCATCAGAAAGTGAAAAACTGCGTGAAAACTATGAAATAAAAACATTTTTCATGCAGCTAATCTGATGTTTTCTCACATTTTAACATACTCTAATACTAGTTATTACTAACTTCATGCAGACAATATGCAAAAAAAAAAAAAAAAAAAAAAAAACTTTTTGATTAAGAAAACTGTTGATTACAGTCTAATAACAATTAGCAATTGATTTAACACATGTTACTGCAGATCAGGTTTATCACCCTGATCTGCAAAGTTACAGTAATGGTATGAATTACAATGTATTATGGGATGATGCATAAGCGTCCACACTGTGTCGGCTGATATGGAACTAAAACAACAAAACCCATGAATATATACGAGAAGAGCTGGAAAATGACTGTCCACTGTAGTGACCAGTATGCATGAAAGGGTTAAATGTTACTTACTACTGATACAGAGTTTGACACCCCTGGTTTAGAGCTTTGAAAACCAGAGAAAACACATCCTGCTGCTGATTCATTATAAGGAACCTACAAAAGTCTGCTCCAGCTTTGGCAGAAAAAGGGCGAAAACCCTTTTTTAATGACCGGAAGGAGCCTGATGATGGCGCTAAAGTAAAGGTCATGTGAGTCACCCGAATCAGTAGATGTCACCCTGCTGAGAGCACTAATGTGAGCAGGAACAAATGTGCTTTTAGGGAATGTTAGGCACAGGTAAACAGATGGAGCAGGGAGGAAAATACGCACACCGGGTGGATGGAGGAGATGGAGACCTTTAACCGGGAGGGTGAGAGAGAGAGAGAGAGAGAGAGAGAGAGAGAGAGAGAGAGAGAGAGAGAGAGAGAGAGAGAGTGTAGGAGGAGGTTTGTGGTTGCGTTGCGGTCAGATTGATGTGGATGGTGCAGCAGGGTTGCGCACCAATCCACCAACGATGTAAGCGTTCAGGAGGAGGAGGAGGAGGTTAAAGGAGGAGGAGAGAGAATCCTGGGAGTGTGACCAATAAGGCGGATATTGCAGCTTTACCTCGTGCACATGTCCGATGTCGTCATTGGGAAACCACTCTCGCGCTGCCTCGTTTCGCCTCCCTGGCGAAAAATGGATAAGCACAGGCTGGGCGCGCGGACGGATGCGGTAAGACATGGGGCTTTTGATTTGCGGCTGTAGACTGTGCGCACACGGATTACACGCAGACAATCTCCACTATGTGTAGCACGTTGTGTAGGCTTCACTGTCCACGTAATTTGGGCTTAATTTGACTCGACTGCGACGGTCACACAGAGGGAGCACGGCGCGGCTCGTGCGTCCTGTTTTCGTGGATGTGCGCTCGTGAGATTGCATGTAAACCATCTTGAGGTTGCAGATTGTAATGTCGGTTTGGTGGCGTGTGTGTGTGTATGTGTGTGTGTGTGTGTGCTGCAGTCGGTGCACGGAGGGGCTGCAGAGGTCCACAGTCGTGTCCCCCACCGGCTGATGTTGGTCTTATGTGTTCCCGTCCTCGAGCACTGACATCATCCTCCTCCTCCGGCTCGCGGCTCCAGCTCCTTCCTCCTCCTGCAGCTGGACTGGAGTCTACTACGCAGTGTTTGCTAGCTCAGTGCATCAATGCGACGTTTGCGCGGACTTGATGCATTGCTCTGCGACCTAAGTTCATTCCATTCCGTGTCAGACAGGCCCTGAGCGCTGGTCTGGTGCAGTGGAACACGGGTTTGCATGTGCTGGTCCTGGTTTTGGACCAGGTAGAGGAGCTGAGCCAGATGTTAGCAGAGTTGGCAAATGTGTAGAGGAAACTGTGTGTTCAGATGCACATACAGATTAAACAGGCATGCAGTCTGTTTCAGTCTTACACGCCCAACATACAAAGTCAGCATCTTTGAGAATAGCCTATATGTGTATGAATGTACCAGTGGAAGAACATGCTCAACCCTCCTGATGTGAATGGTCTGTGCACATTAATGAAGATGCAAAAAATGATCCATGAAATACAAGCAGTGATCTCTCATTTGTAAAACAACCACATTAGTCAGAAATACTTTGGTGTCCAATTAGGAACCGGTTCAATGCATGTGTTGTTTTATTGCCACATTGTGTGTAATATTCCTTGAGTACAGTGGAGGATGGAGGGAGCTCCCCGTCAGCCTGCAGCACTCAGGTGGCCACATATGGGCACGTCTCTGAATACAGATAGTGATGGAGAGGGAAACTGCAGCAGAGGAACCCATCACGTATGAATGGACCTCTTAACACCTCAGGGAGTCTCATTTTACTTCAACATTAATGCTAATCTGCCTCGTACAGGTTGGGTTCTCAGACATGTTGTAAAGGAGACGTGTTGGCAGGTCTGTCAGGTTGCGTTTAGTCACAGTTAAATGCTAAACGCAGGATTTGTATTATTTGGGAGGTAACCGAGCGTACCACTGGGTGACTTGAAGATACTCCTCGTAGCTATACTTGAAATAATACTTGAAGATCATTTGAGTCGTAGCAGTCAGAGAAAGCTGATTCTTATCTGGAGCCAAAAAAAACGAATCATTTAGTTGCAGTAGTAATTGGCAACTGTGAGTTTATCATTTTCAGTGCAGTTAAAAGGACAAACATTGGCTTCTCACGTGCCCAGTGTTGCCTAATTTTCTGCCACTTTTCTGTGTAATGATGTTCCCAGTTGGAAATCTCAACTGGAAAACCCACTGAGGGATTTCCAACTCTAGGATGAACTTCATCCAAGAGTACAGCTGTGTGTAATGATAGCAGTGAAAGCTCTATGTACAGTTAAGAAGCACATCTGTCTTTTTGTGTCATTAAATTAGTCGTGCACACAGCACTATTTGATTCTTATCTGTAACTCATATATTTTTGTTGCTAAGAATGTTGAATTGGTGTTTCTAATTGGTTTTTCCAGAACTCAAAGCAAAAGCATTCACTCTATTTGACCCATCAGATGAAACCCCAGAAAGCTGCCGTCTACTGTCAGGTTTAAGTGGAAGAGGGAACTGTCAAGTTAGTCTGTTTTTATATCATTAACGTGGTAGTACTGAACAATGTTAAATCACATCACAGACCTGGCATTCTCTGAAGTAGAGATTTGACGTTAATAGACAGTCCCTGAGTGGGTACATTTGGCAAAATGTCAGGTTGTACTTGCAAACTTAGTGAGATAAATTATGCTTTTTTCCTAGATCGAAATGAAGCAGAGGTGGTGCCATCCATATTATATGTAACATGCCTTTAACCAGCGTAAAGTGTATTTTAGGAGATCTAGTAATTATATGATTAAAGATAATGCCAATTTATAAGATAAACCACTGCTTTTACTATTGCTTCATACAAACATTACTGCTACTACTACTACTACTACTACTACTAATAATAATAATAATGGTAATAAAAGAAGTAACAGGAAATATCACACAATGTATGCTAAGAAATCAGTGTTTTCCATAAAGACCCTATCAGTGTTTTGTTGAGAGTTTGAAACACAACAGATGTGGCCAGTTCATAATATGCTATGCAGAAAATCCCTGGATAAATGTTTTTGAGAGTCAATAGTCGCTTTTCCATTGACCCTCAAATTGCGCAAATATTACTTGTGCATTAAACGTTTACCTAATGGAAAAATGATAATTTTGCCAAAAGTCTCATTTTTTGAGTAAAAGATTTGCGCTGGCAAGAGGTGGTTTTTCGGGCGTAGCACAAATGGTATATCACACAAAACTGCAATGGAAAGACCTTTTTCGCAACTAGAGTCAGGTGAATTAAAAAACTGGATGTTGACGTACGTTACACAAGCGAAGAAGAAGAAAAAACATGTCACAGTATGTGTGGACACACTAGGAAACCCAATCATTTTTTAATTTAGTATGAGATAGAGGGGTAATATATAATAATAATGAATATATCTGTAAATCAACACCATATGTACGTTCGTCGCCATGTTTATGGAATCACTCTTGTGTCATCTCGCGATAATAAATAAACAAATCATCGCATTTGTGATTTAATGGCAAAACTGACGTTACGCACTTCTGTTTTTTCGACATTTAGTAAATATCGGTAAAGTTTTGCGCAGATGTCCAAAGGAAAAGTGACTAATGTCATAGTAACACCAGGTCTTAGAGTCTAGTCATGTCTTTACATTGACTTTGTGTATAATCACACCATTGTGAAACTGTCACTTATGGTCTGAACACATTATAACAACACTTCTCTCAATGGGGTCTGCACAATCTAAGGAAAATCTCCATTGTGCAAGAACATTATTCGATATGCCACCAAACTGATGCCAATTAATCTGAGGATAGCTGACAGTTTCCTCCATCTGCTTGGTCAGAAATGGAGTCTGCAAATGTCAACCAATGACAAGCCTGCAGCACAACACAGACTCCAACGCAAACTTTACATAAGCATCTGAACACACACGAATCCAACATGTTGAACAATTGTCAAACAATAACAAACACTGTCTGTCATAAACTTTTATGATTGTCTTTTGAAGCACATTCATATTGTAAAATTATACATTTAAAGCTGTCTGATAAACCAGGAAGAGTTTTATTATGAAACTGATGATAGGGTTAAGGGAGCATCTAGGGATAACCTAAACTGTCTACGTTTATTTTCAGGAAAGAATAAAATGTCAGAGAAATGTTAACCTAGTAGAAAAAGTCCTAGGATTCATCATGTGAGGAACATGAATGTAAAGGTGTAGTTTGTCTGCAGATTATCCTTCTGTGGTTTGATGCAGAGTTTGACCTATTAGATGAAACATGAGGGGCATCAAAGTCATCTTCTGTGAAAAACAAATTGGGACATTAACAGAGAACACAGAGTAACCGCATCGTTCTGTAAGCACTGATTTAATATTTTCAGGTCTTTGATCCCTGAAGCCCATGACTCCTACACTTATGCCAGTCTCAGTCATTTGCAGTCGTTTCAGGAGCTCAGGATTAAAGCACTTTGGCTTCTAGCTGTCTTAACACCACTGTGTTTAAAGCTGTTCTCTGAGTTTGGGCTCCATCATCCCAATGGCAATGGAAAATAAAATATATCCTCCAATTTTGACACAGTCAGACTTTACCAACACATGCATCGTTCTGTCTGTAGTCGCTTTTTTTGGGACACATTTTGCTCATAAATAGTCATGATTAGGGCCCTAACAGACTCCTATGAGTTTTATTGCTCATCACTGTGATTGTGCTCGAAGGGAAACATAAAATAACAGCAGCTCAGGATAGTACACATGATGAAAATGATGGATGGAAGATGGTTATTGCTGCTTCCATCGAAGAAGCACCTGTTTCTATGGAAGCAAAGTGGACTGGCAGTTTATATAGGGTACAGATATTATTCATAGCATTCATTTTTACTGCAGGTATATAGAAGCTGCAGTCAATGTTTCAAATGTCAAAACTCTGAGACTGAGAGCTTTTGTATAGGTATGTAAATTGGTTCTTCATATGAATTATTAAAAAGATATTGATACTGTAAATATTTGTGGTTCTCATTTGGTCAGATCATTTTTTATATATTCTAAAGTCTGCATTTAAGAGAAAAAAAAACCCCAGACACCTAAGATTATTGTGATTTTATACTTTGTGATACTGTGTTGATTTTCCAAAACATGTTGATAATTAATAGTGTACATGCAAATATTCACAGCAAACAGTGGTTAATTTAGTTTTTTTAATCCTAGTGCTTAAATCTGTTACTCAGACATTTAACTAATCTGCTCCAATATAACAATGGAAACACACATTTATGCACGAGGTGATGTGTTCTCACCTAACATTTGATAATAAAAAAAACAAAAAAAAACACAAAATCCTCCTGAGACCCAGCAATGCCTTTTTGTCCTCTGTAGTGGACAACAGTTTCACAGCTTTACTTAAAAAAAAAGTCCACTGAAAAGGACATTGTATAAAAAAATAAATAAATAAAAAAATGTATCTGAAAAAAATGTTGCATCATGCTGTTTCCAATGAAGGCAATTACTTAATGTAAAATGGTGAAAATGTTTACTTACTGGGCCTGACTGAACTGTAAACCCTGTGTCATGACATGCATCGTATCACCTGGTTCTTGCCAATACGAGTTTAATTGTGTGTGTATTTTATGTCCAGTGTGATTGGATGCGGTTAGATATGTGGGATGCAGACGTTATAGCAGTGGATGAGAAATGTGATATGTCCAAATACCAAACTACGTAGACATACACATTTACGGTTTTACAATGTTCGAGTCTGAGCTGCTGCTTTTTACATATGACGTTCCTACGCTGCTGTGTAAATGACTGCAGCTGAATGATTATTCACTAACTTGAACATCCTTCCCCCACAACCACAGAGTCATGGCATGTTCATTTCACTGGATAAGTCACCTCTGATAAATGTAATCCTTGTGTCTTCTGTGCTCACTGTGAAGATCTTCCACACCAGTGATATGTTTACATGTGTGTGGGGCATGTGATGTTAGCGTTGTTGTGAATGTAGATAGATAGATAGATAGATAGATAGATAGATAGATAGATAGATAGATAGATAGATAGATAGATAGATAGATAGATAGATAGATAGATAGATAGATAGACAGATAGACAGACAGACAGACAGACAGACAGACAGACAGTCTGTTCCAAGTAAGAACAGACATGTCTCTTTTAGGGGTGTAAGAAAATATCAGTTCTGCAATATATCATGATATTTCATTTCACAATATTGTACAGATATTAAAAAGTACTGTATCGATATTTTTAGGTATTTATTCAAATGCAGATATTGTAGAGGTTCTTTTTTGTTTTTCTTTTTTGTTTATTTTTATTTATTATTACTTAACATTCTTTTACTGAATAATTTTAGTTTCTTTGTTGGGATTGCGTAAAAATAATGTTATGATGTTAGTTATGAACTAATAGAATATGCACATTTGAACAGGATCTTAAACTGTAATGTCTGTGAAACATAATTGAAGTTTTAACACAGGAAAATGTTGTGATATAGCATTAGATTCTGTTCTGATCAAATAAAAATGTGTTTAGTATTTGTGCATATTTCTGGTGTAATTCAATTCTTCAAGGAAATAATCATTTTAAAAAGAAACAAACAAAAATGGCCTTTTTAACAGTATCATGATATATCGTATCGTGATCCAAGTATTGTGATTTGTATCATATCACCAGATTCTTGCCAATACACAGCCCTTGTCTCTTTTGTCACAGCTGTCTTATGATTATGACACATATTCACCTATGCAGCATCACAACATTTATTTCCATCACCATTTTAGTCACATGATGTTGCTTTAATTTAGACCTGACCAACTGAATCAGTCCCAGATCATAACACTGCCATCACAGGCTTGTACTGTAGGCACTAGGCATGATGGGTAATCATTTCATCCACCTCTCTTCTCATCCTGATGTGCACATCACTGTAGAACAGGGTCAGTCTGGACTCATCCGACCACATGACCTTTTTCCATTGAAACACAGTCCAGTCTGTATGCTCTTTATCAAACTGATGGTTATTTAAGAAATGAGAAGATAATGACTGAATCAGTTAAAGCTGAAGAACTTAATATTAATCCCTGGAGTAATTATCCAATAGGAGGATCTTTCTTATTTGCTTAGTTAAATCCAAGAGTTGATTTTCTTTTTTCTTTTCTTTTTTTTTTTTTAGCCAGGTGCTTTAAATTAGCAAAGTGAATCTGGGGGAAATCATACTATACTCTGTAGTTTGACATAAAGCAATAATGGTGTACACGTTCAGCTGTAATTTTGTGTTAAGAATCTGGTAAAAAGTCAAAATTATAAGAACCACAGCAGGATTCAGGTCCAAATATCACATAGGAGCTCAAACAAAAACTGTAGGACAGACCTGGTGCTTATTGATCCTAGTCTAATGTTACTTTAGAGCAAAGCGAGGCAGGCAGAAGCCGAGGCAATAGAGAACACACCCCGCCATAGAAAAACAGCTGAAGATTGAAACGTCTCGGGGCGAGTGAACCGCTACGGCAGATTTATAACCAATGTGGCAACAACATGTTTGAGGAGACTTAGGAGGCAATTGTGCAAATGGATGTGGCAAACAGAGCAGGAAGCAGCATTTCCACAGTTGAAGAGACACCAAGCCCACTCGTATGTAATGGCGTACTTCAGTGAAGAGGCTGAGACACGTGACAGTGGAGGATAGTCCAGTGGATTAGAACAACCATGAACCCAATGCAAAGACATGGAGCACTTGCACCTGTGCAGAGTGTCCATGTTCTACCACCTAAAACCACAAGAGGCTCCTTTGGGAACCAGGGGCTCGTTTCTGCATTGGCTCATTAAATCGTTAAGCCCAGCACAACGCAAAATGCATCAATTTCACGCATTTTGCGTTATCCCGTTTCTGGGCTAGTTTGTTAAGTCTGCGCTCAGGTCCATGTTTCAGGGCTGATTTTAACTTAGAATGAGGATCTATTCTTGTAACTTCATTTCACTGTATTTCTGTCATGTTTTCCCTTTGAAATATTATATACATTTCAAAAGAAGATTTTTAACAGAAGTTTGACAATATCTTTGAGCATATCAGATTTTTCCCAAGGACATTTTGCACCGACAAAAATGAATTTACCGTGTGAGGATTGATCCGCTCGCTGAATTGTATTCTCTGCATTTATGGATAGATATAGATTACTTCAGGACAAAGTATGTGTGGCTTTGAGATATGAATAAATTAACGAGAGCAGTATGGAGGCGGAGCTAGTGAACCAGTGCCACACACACCTGGGGGTGTGTGTGTGTGTGTGTGTGTGTGTAATGAGGTATGAGTGAATGGATGAGGAACAGAGCAGAGTTCAGTTTTTCTATACAATCTGTTTGTCCTGTTGTTCAGCGTGGTTACAACCAATAGTAAACATTTAGAGTTCTGTCAAAGTCGCCTGTGGAATAACTGGGGTCATCCTTAGACGTCCAGCTGGACGCACGATATATGTGTGTGTAAATAATTCAATTCACTTCAGTAGGGTGGGGGTACATGCAGACATCTGAGGGGGTCCATCCAGACAGGTGAGGGTAAGGGAGGAGGTCCGGGGTCTCAAATAGCCTATATTAATTCTTCATTCTAACCATAATGCTGTCAGATGACCGGAAACAGCAGGAGCAGAGACTTTGTTCTGGGTTTAATAGTGAACGCACCCGTTAGCAAACACCCCTCAACGTAAATGGTAAGGTACCGATGGTTTAGCAAACACAATGAGCCCAGAAACAGATTTTGCATTCGTTAAGCATCTGCATTTGCAGACCCATCATTAGCTCGCCATTTGCGATGAAGGGTTCACTATTTAACCCAGAAATGAGCCCCAGGACTGCCTCTGTACAGTCAGTAAAAATATGTGCTTTTTTAATGACTGTAGTGTTGCAAAAGGTGTCCCTATACCTAAGCGACTTTCATACCAACATGACAGAACAGGCTGATTGCTGATGACCTCCAAAATTACATATATGAGTGTTTGGAGGTTTTTCCATCTAGTGCTTCTGTTGGACAGTTTAACATCCCTACAGGCAGCAGGAAAGTAGAACAAAATACCACTGATCATGTTCAAATGAGACCTGAATGATATGAGGAAAATCTGCAATACTGTTCAGCGTTGTATTGGAAATATGACTCGTGTTAGATAAATAACTACACTTGTTGACACCAATTAATCTGAGAGTATCTGACAGTTGCCTGGGGCTCCTTCTGATTGGCCAGATGTTAGCATGTTGAGTATGAAAAAATGAAACAGACAAACATTCTTTTTTTTTTTTCATTTTTATACCCAGTGGACTTTTATGATGCCTTTATTGCACATATTTATTTTGCAGTTGCAATTGAAGATAAGATTTTTTGCTCAACTCTAGTTTAAATGCTGATTGGCTGTTGGATCTAGACTGTTCCAATACCACTTTAGTACCATGATGTCACCCATTGCTTTTTGGACTGCTGTTGTGAAGACAGCGGTTTGGCTCTTGGACCATAGTTGGGTAAAAGGGGCGGAGCTGCTAAATGCTAACTTCCTGACTTAGTAGAATATTTAACTTAGCCATGTAAAGCCTGAACCATTAAATCACTGACAGAAAATTTCTGTTCTTTGAAACTAGAGCCTTTATTGGTCCTTCTTTACAACCCCCCTCCAAAAAATTTTTCAAATAGCAATTTCCGTGAATGAGTTTCAATTTTGTATCATATTTGATAAATCAGGTCTCAGTACTCAAGTATTATTATTTTTGAACAAACAAAACCATAACATAACACAAACATGTCTAACAAATTGGTAATTCCTTTTCAAAACTGGCAAAGTTCTTCCTCCTTCCTCATTAATGATAATCTTGTAGTGTCACTGGAAAGGCCTCTGGTGAGCAAATTCCTCCCCCTGGTGGATTATCTGTGTATTGCATGTATCTAATTGTATACATCAGGTTTTTCAAGCAAAAAATATCATACTGATCATGAAGAGGGGTTTAAAACTCATGTGTCAAATATGATATGTTTGGCATTATAGGGTTAAAGTATGTGCAGACCAAAGACATTCAAGTGTCATGTTAATGTAAGTGATCAACCACAGCTGTTGATCTGTCAGGAAAAATATGTTGTATTCAATAAACAGAAGCTCTGAAAGTCCGACTAGGCAGGCGAATGAAATGTCATAAACACCAGTCAATCAAAGCCTGACATAGTGGGTGTCAAACCCTCTGTTTGACTTGAGATCTTAATCCAGGAGTCTTACCAGAATGATTCCTGGAAAATATTATTGACTAAATATTTTTAAAGAGATGTTCAATGACTATGAAAACCATGGCTTTTTGGATCCAGTCCAGGAGCAGTCAGCACTAATACACTTAAAGATACGCATGAATTGACTGCATTTTGTTGTTGAGGTCCTTGACTTTCAGTTAGCGCTTGGTTTGGGATAAGAAAAGATTATGGTAAAGGTTACAGTAAGAATACAGGAACGTTTACCTTTGGTTTCAAAAAGCAGACATGAACAGTGATCTCCTATGTACAGGGTTTCTTATTCTTATTCATATAGAACGATCCTTACCTCCTTCTTCATCGCTAATTAACAGGATCACTGAACCACTCACTCTGGTTTGTCACACATAAAGATTTAGGTTACAAACGGTTACATAACCATCGGCTATTTTGAGGTGAAGCGAGGTTAGGCTGATATACTCTATGTTTGGAATATTACAGTTGCTTTTAGTATCAGTGAGGCCGCTAATCGGTCCAGTGCACACATCTGGAACATTAGTAGTGTCGGCCTAAGAAGCCTGTGGGAAAATAAATAATATCAAATGTCTTAGTACAATGTAGCGTCCACTATGTGCCTCCAGGACAGCTTTAGTGCCCTGATTCTGCATTGATTCTACAGTCTGTGAACTCAATGTGCACCGTTCGAACAAAAGCTATCCGCTTATTTGGTGTTTTGATGATGGAGGTAGAGGCTGCTGTCGACACTTTACTCAAAAATCTCTGATGGGTGTTCAGCTGAGAAGAGAGTTGGTGACTCCAAAGACCAGAACATATGGCTCAGATAATTTCGCAATTATCACCCCATTAAATAAGCCCTTGTGCTCTGTGGATGGAGGCACTGTCAGCCTGGTTCAGACATTCCCATTAGGTTTTCCCTTTCATCGCCCATCTGTAAGTTCCACTACAACTGGTCATAAATATTAATACTCCAAAGTCAGGATCGGAGGCTAACGCTGAAGGAGGCCTTCCCTGTACGGATACGATATTTAAGTGACCTGAATGCCACGATTTCCGGGGCTTGAAAGTTCTAGTTATCTGACCCTTAACTAACACTTCCTTATTTGCAGTCCTGCGGGTCACAGAGCACTAACAAAGCATATCTTCATGATGGAATTAGAACGGATTTTGCTACCCATTCTTAGCATGTTGTGGAGTGTCGGTTGTAAAGTGTGTAGCTCCTCGCCTGAGTCATCTTGCCAGCTGTATAAGCCGAGGGGATGCAGAGTGACACGTAACCTAATTTCACTCCTATCATCATAGTGGAAGATAAGATTTCTTTCCTCTTCTCTGAGCTGGCAGTATAGTATTGTTTGGCTACTTTTTTTCTTTCTTGAAATGTCACTGCAAACATGGTGCTGTTTTGATACACCTCACTGAAAACATTACATCATTTTAACACACAAGATCGGAATATTTGACCTAATCACCAAGTACGAAATCACAACCAAACTACAGGCCATGTTGAGCTCTATTATGCTGTGAAATCATAACTGTACCTGATGAATAAACAGGACAGGGTTATTTGTGTCCTCATTTTACCTATGCTGTGCTTGGTCAAGCAGTCTAATAGTGTAAAGAGGTAATAGACTTTGCTGTCATCTTCATCTGAATAAAAGCAGTTAGTTAATTATTCTGACAGCAGGTCACAATTTAACACTGAAAAAGCAAGTGACTATTTATCACTGTTGAAGGTAATACTAACGCAATAATAATAAGCTCCCTATTTGATATAGATGTCTTCATGGTATGGTTCTTGCTTCATGGTATTTTGTCTAGACTTAAAATTTGAGCATAACTGAAACTGCAGGTGTGACAGCTTCTCTACATCATGGTCTGGACTATGGGTGGGTGATATGGCAAAAATATCATGTCATGATTTTTAAAAATCAAATCACAATTCTTCCCTCTGATCTTTGAGACTAATTGCAAGTTTCTGAACAGTGTAACCAAACAGTTTCCCTATGTAAAAGACAGCCCTAAAAGAAAAATATAATTTATCCTACAGAACCTTCCAGAACATTTTTAACTTAGTTTTTGCAATTTTTCCAAGAACATAAACATACTGAAATGTAAACAACACTCTGATTAAGTGCACTCTTGAACATAAAAATTAAACTGTACTTGTTTTTATTAGCTTACTGGCTGACAGGCTGTAAGCTATTGTCGTCATGCATCATCGTCTGTTATCCATTACAAAACTATCAATCATCTTCTTCTCCAAAACTACAATTCCGATTGATTTCAAACTTGGTATACAGCTTCTTTATGATAATGTCAACAAAAGTTAGTGAAATTATTTGGATCCGGATCTGATTCTGGATTTGGTGCGACTTTGAAAAATTTCCCCATTATAAGAGATAGGAAGTGGATCAATGCAAAAACTCAGTAAATATAAATGATATCCAGTGTAAATTTCTACAGTCCAGCCCTGATGGGGAGATGACCAAAACATAATGGCCACATGCTGATCAGGATCTTCTTCTGGATCCGGGAGCGTATGGAAAATTTAACATGGGCTCTTAAGGGGACAAAATTTCAATCGTCTTCTTCTCCCGAACTACAGTTCTGATTGACTTCAAACTTGGTATACAGCTTCTGTATGATGATGTCAACACAAGGTATTGAAATTATTTGGATCCGGATCTGATTCTGGATTTGGTGCCACTTTGAAAAATTTTCCCATTATAAGAGATAGGAAGTGGATTGATCCAATAAATCAGTAAGTATCACTGATATCAAGTTGGAATTTGAATTTTTTTACAGATCTGATTGGAATATGACCAAAACATGGACCATTTCTGTAATATAATAAATACACAGAACCGGGTGATAATAAATGGCATCTGGATACATTTCCCAAAGCTTTTAATTTGGCCGCTAAGCTACAGGGCCATTGATCCTATTTTTGAGGTAGCTTTCAATAAACATGAAAAGTAAAAAAAAAAGAAAAAGTACCAAACAAAATATCAATGAAGAAATGCCTGTTTCCAATCATCCTCCAGACTTCCAGAACCAGTGGCTGTAGCTCTGGTTTTTCAACTGGTAATCAGTGTATTGGGTGGGCTTGGATGGAGGAAGAAGTCCAAAATGAGAAGAAGAAGAATTCAGGCGCTCCAAAAAAGGATCAGTGTGGACGTACTTGCTCCTCTTCTCATAGAGTGCCTTTACTAAATGCTCGCATTACAGTTGTTTGCTTTAGTTTAATTATATCTGTTGCCTCTGGCTGTGGTGTGGCTGGTCTTCTAGTTCAGTTTGAGTCATACTGTTTGGGATGTTGTCTCTTCAGCTGATTGAACAGGTTCGTAGTGTAAACATACATTATTCTATGAGTAACGCCACAGACAAATATGTGGAGGACTCACATCGGGCATACTGTGCATGTGTGCGTACTGTGAGCAGACGTTTGAGGTTTCATAGTGGAGCGTACAATTTCACATTCAAAAACAGGTGGATGTGCGCAGACGTACACAAAGTCAAGTACGTCCGACTGTGTGGGGGCCAAGTCTTAAGTATGATTGACTTGCCCTGCTATTTTAAGTTTCACTTTTACTGTGCTTTCTCGTTGTGGGGTACGAGCAGCATCGAACGCACCCCGTATAAACTCCCTCAATTCCACGATCTCTTTGCTTTGTCGGATCGTCAATACGTTCTAATCCTTCACGATCTAATATCATCATATCACACACCCCTAGTCTGGACAAAGAACTGTACCATAGTCTGAAGTAGGTTGGTGAAGTTGATTCTAATGTGAAAACACTTGCTCATGCTTGTTTTGAACCAAAAATAGGAAGCTGTAGTAGGCTGTTGTCAAGCATAAACAGTATTTTGATGTCTACCTGATGCCTTTGTGTGAACTTCTACAGGACAAAACTGATTTCCATAGTTATGCAGTTGATGTGCAGATATATGTGGCTCTTTCATCAGGTGACTGCAGCCTAAAAGACTCACTGGGTAAATGATGAGAGCAAATAAATAATTAGATGAGCCAACACAACAAAGATTATTGTGTTTAACAGCTGAGAAAATAGAATTATCTGTATGCACGGCCTGAAAGAACCGAAGACAGATCTGACCTTCTTTAGTCATATCAAAACAATCACCTGTCAGTTAACTTAAAAACATAATATGAATCAAAGTTTTCATGGCCCTAAAAGACCAAGAGTCTCTCATCCAAGCCTGGATCTCCTGCAGAGTCAGCTGCTGTTCTATGTGGACTTCCCAAAAAGCATTAAATTGTAGCTGATTCAGAAGGAGAGCTGTAACCACGAGGTTAAAGATACCAGAGCACATTACTGGAGCACTAAAATCTGTGTCCTGACTTCGACTTAGTTACAGGATAGAATTTTAAAGGGCTGCTACTGGTCAATAAATCACTAAATGGTTTAGGCCCAGAATACAAATGCAGTAATGTTTAATTAAAGAACTTCACTGGAGCAGGCCTCTCAGATCTACTCACACAGAGTCCAGAGTCAACAACATTTAGTTTAGTCTGCATGAAACTGGAACCTACTGTTGGTAGAATTTACTCCAAATGTAGACATTTTATTTATGGTAAATTTAGGTTCAACACTTTGGCACTTTCATTGTCCTGTCACTAATCTCTGGTGTTGTCCTTACTGTACTGTAAGTCTGTGTAAGTCTTTGAATCATAGTAATATTTCATCATATCACTGTTGATTTTTTTTGTTTTGTTTTGTTTTCTAAAACAATGCCATACGCATGTCTTTAGACCACCTTCAGCTTTGTCTTTGCTGGGTTGCATTGAGCATCAAGTCTTTTTCAGCAAAATACAAAAAATGTCCTCACATCATTAAGTGTTCTAAATGTCTGTTAAACCATTGTATTGTAATTGTTTTGTTGTCTGTCTGTCTGTCCATTCAACGACATAATCGCATTATTTGACAAATGCATTTAGATATTTGCACCAAATTTACACTGTGGGTGCATCTTGGCATGGAGCAGAAGCCTATTAAAAATAGGTGACCTTGACCCTACTTTTTCAAGGTCAGATGGCCTTGTGCCGTTGTGTTGCTGTTATGTAATAAGTTTACACAAAGACAATCTAGTCTAAATTATAGGGCAGTAACTTTCAATAGAATCTCACACTATATTTGGCCGAGGGGGATTAAAAGGGTGCAGCAAGTTATTATTCATTTACTCCAATGGTCATGAGTGGCCGAGTAGTAAGGCTATACTACGTGGTCCATAAGTGCTCATTTTAGATGTGCCATCAAATTTACTTAAAAAGTATTTTAGATTATTTAAGAACTCTTTGCAACGTATTTCAGGATGTTCCTAAAATGTATTTCAATGGTCGTCAGTGCCCTTTGGTGTAACTGATGTTGCCAAAAGTATTTCAGGGTTTTTTGGTAGTTTATTCCAATGGTCATTGTTCCGTCCAGTGGCCAACTATAATAAAACACTATGTGCTCCAAAATGGTCACTTTAGACCATCAAATTAGTTTTACAACCAGACTAACTGGCTTTTTTAGGCAGATGTTGAGCGTGACCTCCATACACTCTGTTCTGTGACCTTAAACTCATCCATCACCCCTTGCACTCCTGTAGCTCAACCCCTTTTGGTTCATATATAGTCACTTCTGGCTCCAAAATGCAACATGGGGACAGCTAATCACAAACTACTGGCTTCAAAATGGCACTTCAAAAACTAGTGGGTGACCTCAGACTCTAATTATCCACAGGCTGTGTTACCAGATGGAAGTGGTATTGTTGGTTTTGTCTACCTTGGTTGTCGCACAGAGGATGAGTTTCAAAGATGGCAAGTATCATTGTGTCATGACCAAAATGTTGAACAAAATTCTAAAAGTGTCAGAAATTTAGCATAACCATCTCACAATGTGACTACTTAAAAACTAACAGGAATGCAATAAAATAACACATCAGTTGGTGGCAGGTATGTTTATGTAGCTAAAACTACCAACCTCAGGCTTTTGTTGCAAAAATTGTATCTTTATTATTATTATTATTTTATTTTATTTTATTTTATTTTATTTTATTTTTTTTTACCAAAGTCTCAGTCTGATTCACATTCTGCATAAATTCAACTTTATGTATAAATACTTTGTTGTTAACTTTGCATCATTACTCACAACTATGATGCAGAGGTCAGTGAACTGAGCTGATGTTTAATGCTTCTACTTGGACTTGCATCATGATCTGAGATTCAGCAGATTTTATTGTTGCACAGTAGAGAAACACACACACACACACACACACACACATACACATCATTTTTAAGTTCAATGTGTCAGGCAATAGACTCATAACATGCTGAAATCTGACAGTGTGTAGGAGTCCTGCAGTCATGACAGGATGATGTGAGTCTTTGTAAACATTGTGTACTGAATGTGTGGGTCAGTGTGTAGCGGTGACTCTTGGTGTTGGGGGAGGGTAAATCTACAGAGGATGCATTAGTTCTGCCCGGGGAGTCAGACATTTTCTAGGGTGTTCAGTGCCAGTGGTGCATCACTGCAGTGCATTGGAAGTTTAGCTTCTTAGAGAATACCCACAATGCACCAGCAACCCAAAACCATGGAGCATTTTCACTCAACATGCTCATTGACCGGAAGTAACGCTGCTGCAAAAGTGACATCCATTTCATCTCCTTCTCTCTGAACAGGAACTAGTTTAAACATAAGCCAGTTCTTCCTGGGGTCCCCATTCTGGGTCTTCCAGGTCTCACTTCACACCAGTGTCACATTAGCGCTCCATAAAATCATGCAGATTAGAGATTATACAAGTTAAAATGCAACCTCACACCCTAGTCTCATAGCCTCATTTCCAAGAGGAGCCGACAGACAGAGTGTGAAGGCAGAGTAACGCTCACAGCATGCAGACATCTGTGACAGGCTGCAGCCAATCACAGAGCAGCATCACACAAAAACCCATGTTATTTTTAACCCTTTGAACCTTGGGGGTTTCAATGGTTTCCACCCTCCTTATTTAGAGGCTGTCAGCATACTCACATGAATTTTCCTGTAATTGCAGTAATTTTAGAATAAATTGAGAAACTGGTATGTGTTTTTACATCAGCTTTCACCAACAAGAAGGCTGACGTTGTTGTAGTTCAGGTCGAGCTGTAAATTGAATCAATTTGATTAAATTGACTTTTTGTCTTTGAATAATGTGAAAATTGTGTGAAAAACAAAATCAAGATTATCACTGAAATGCTAGTGACAGCAATGTAGGCTGTCACTGTTGACATGCTCTAGTGGCAGTTTTGTTTTAAACAGTGTATTTTTAACCCAGAATATGTAGTCACAGTGTGTATGGAAGACAAAGGGAACTAAGTGCCTCTTAAGCCCCTTAACGTTGACTGTTGCAAATTTGCATCAAACCATTTCCATTACGGAATCAGCTGAGATAGTGTATGTGTTCCCCTAATTCCTGTTCGGGCATATTCGATACATACCTAGTCAGGACACTGAAAATAATTTTGTGGCATCAATAAAACCATCTCCATCCTGAGACGAAAAATCTGTTTCATTACTTTTTCATTATTTTTGACCATGGTGCTTGTTGAATGATACCTAGGTTTATGTCTAGTGTATGTGCTATAGTTAAATTAACAATTTTAATTTAGCATCTGCTTGAAAGCAAAACAAATGTATTTTTCAATATAATTGGATATAAATTCAGACGCTAAGGGGTTAGCACCCTGTGAACCATAAGTCTTCCAAATTTCCCTTAGAAGAGCTTGACGTTTTTGTTATATCTTATGTTGACTCTAATTATACAAAACTGTAACTTTATATAATAGGCTGACAAGCTAATGCTACTGGTTTAATCCATTCTCAGTACCAGTCCTGTATTTCAGGGTGTGCATCTACTGGACATTGACTGCATTTTGAGGAATTATACTAACATTAGCGTACTGTTTTCTCAAGTTCATTAATGTACAAAAAATGCAAAAAGTCACAAATAGAAGTCACAGTAAGTCAGGTGCAGTGGTTGCAGTGAGGTGGTGGGGGCTCCAGTTCTGCTTAGGTCCCTATAAATAAATTGTGTGATGAAGTGTGCAAATGACAGACTCATTGTTGTCTTTAATGTGTATTTTTTTATGGGCCACAGTAAGACAGCAGGCTTGCATGTTAACACATGCATGCTGCACGTTTTATTATTTTATTAATTAAAGTTACGTTTTGCAGTTACGTAAATGCACAGTTTGACATCACTTACATCCTCGGGAGACCCTGCAATGCATTTTTGTCCTCTGTAAGGGACAAGAGTTTCACAGCGTTACTTAAAAATAAATAAATAAATCACTGTCCAATCATAAAAAAGAAAATAAAATTAATTAATATAAAAAAAGCCAAAACGTTTACTTTCCTGGGTGTCAGGAGGATATAGCAGCACCCTATGTATGATTTATATGACAAAACACTTAATTTAATCACATAAAATCTATTATATCAAGTCTATGTGAAGCTGAAATACGTTTTCAGCTTGTTACAGAGTGATGTGTTATTAGCAAACAGCCACAATTTAATAATTGAAATGAACAGTATATGAATAAAATGAGGTTTCCAAAAGTGATCAGTATTCAGAGCTCTGAGATGCCGGGGGGCGTGGCTGAAATCACACCCACTGTGGGATTTACCTCGACACAGTCTTTACATCTGAAGGTTAATAGAGGTGTGTGTGTTTGAAGATGTGCTTTGGGTTGAAGCAGATTGTCCCAGGAGTTCTTTGGCTTAAACATCTGGTATTAAACTGGCTGATTTGTCCTGACTGGTGGCCTGACTTGTGCTCTAATACCAGTGTGTATCCACAATGAGCACATGGTCATAATGAACCTGTCTGATTCATAGGCATCTAAAAGGTTGGTTTTAATCTGAAGATAAGTTGCGTGTGTGGGATTGTGTGCACCTGGAGACATTTCATTTGTAATTGCACCTGCCTGGAACAGTTCGCCTGTAATCTGAGGATCAGCGTCGTGCATATAATCTGAAATGCATATTTGAAGGACTGCAGTTCAGGAGCAGATCAGTGAAGCTGATTGAGCCTTCATCCCACCTGCGGGGTCAGAGGCTGAAGGCCAGATATGACTTACATCCACTCCACTAACACTGCACATGCATGCTGACATTTTCACAGTCTAACATGCAGGACTGGAGCCATTCTTGTAGTTTTTGTGCTTTTTAAAGCTGTGCATGACCCTCACAGACCTGTTCCCACTATGACAGTTACATTCTTTTTAAAGGCCGTTTACAAATGTGTGCCTGGCTGCAGTTGCCCCAGGATTTTTCGGGAGACATCAGCCATGTCAGCACCATAATGATCTCCATCTGTCTGGTCTGAGAGTCTGCTCAACCAGTTGCTCTATGTGGGTCAGCTTCTTCTACAGTGGTCTCACACAGGTTGCACCAGCTTGTATTTGTATTTTTTAACAATATTTTTGATAGTAACATTTGCTTAGCATCTTTATTTTCATTTTATTTCTGGAAACACAGATGATGACTGTATGAACAACAGGCAAGAATATCATTTTAGATGAATTATCACAGCTTCACTAAACATCTTGAAATATCATCCTTTATTTATATGTTTTCGGTCTTGGCATGGCTGATTTCTTTTTTTCTTTTGTCATGTTGCTGATTGTAGACAAATCTCCCCACTCTCCATCTGCTTGTCTCCATTCGCTGCCTTTGAAATCATATGTTAAAGTCATGCAGATGCATTCAGTGTGATTAGAAGCGCCACATGGTGTTATTTATTATTCATCAAGCATCAAGTCATGACTGAACGCCACTCAATTAAAGGCTTTTTTTCACTGCTGTTTTCTTTTACCGATCCTAACTAAAGCATTTATTTTTATCTAAATATTTCAAAAGATTTGCTTAATATGGACAATGTCAGTAAATGGTCAGTCTTTACAGTAAGAAGCACATTAATCATTGTCAGATAAGGATGAGGTAAGCTTTAAGTCTGTATAGCTCAACACTTTCTAATAGTATGCAAGTTAAATAAGATATTTATATATTTTTAACATTTTAAACATTGTATGAATTATATGATGTCAGTAGTACGCACATTAGTTAGCTGATTGTCTTTGATCCGAATCAGAATATTTAGTAATTCCAGAGAGAAATGTGTAATATTGCAGATACTTGGAGTAACAGTAGAAAATGAATCATACAAATATAAATACAATATAAAACAGAAAAATAATCCAACTTCAGTAAATGTCATAAATAGATGTATATATTCCTAAAAAAAAAAGTTCTGAATTAAATAAATAATAAATAATTAAAGGTATTATTATATTAAGACATAAAATTACTGCTGGATTATTTTGTATTTCCTATTGCATCATTCATTTTACAAATATGTGCAGCTGCAGGTTGTGTAATTGTTTTAAGATTCAACTTTTTCCAACTCCTTTTCAGGAACATAATATACAAAACAAATCAGATGTATATATGTAGGATTCAGTATGCATATGATTGATTATATATATTTATACATAAATATATTCCATGGTGTGTAATCGTGTACATCTATGTACATTCATGTACTATTAATATTACAGTTTTCTCTCTATTTCACTTGTAAATATTATACGGTTAATATGTTCTTTTGTTGTTGTTCTTTTCTTGCTTTTTTTTATTCTTGCCTTTTTTTCTATTTTTTTTTTGTAGTTATTATTTAACCTTTATTTAACCAGGAAGTCCCTTGAGATAAAATCTCTTTTCGAGGGCGATTTTGCTTGTTCAACAATAAATAGTCTGTCAATCATGACTATGAGTCTGCAGTTAAAATGTACAATTTAAATGCACAATTTCTTTAGCCAAAAGGGTTTTTTTTTTTCTCTGTGTAAGATTGTGAATAAACTACACAGAATTAATTAATTAATTTCAATATTTATATTGGAAGTGTTCTTCACAGAGGTGATAGAAGTCCACACATTCTTTAATCCTATCAAAGTACTTGGTATTTGTGTACAAAAGACTACTGTAGCAAAGTTAAAAAAATACAGACTGAAATGTACTCAGCGTATAAAACTAAATAGGAGTTTTAAAGGACACGTTATATGAGATGTGTCTGTGCAAAATGAACTGAACCTGACATCAGATTCAGATAATAAAGAATATAAATCATTCATACTTTAAATGAAAATGGTGTAATATGTGTTATCATTGCCCAAAGTGTAAAACAGCGTCAACAACAAACATTACATTCACCAGCTCAGCGTCTTTGTATGTCTCTTACATCATTTTCATCTTTTGTTGTGATCATTTTTTCTGTTATTGTTTCATGTTTTTACACTGAAACTGGTCTTCATGTTGGAATAAAGCAAAATGATGCTCAACAAGAAATAACCAATGATTCATAAAAGTAAATGTCTGTTTGAAAGTGTAATGAGTACGAAGAGCAGACATTTGTGCTAAAACATAGAGAGTAAAAGTTGTTAAAAACTATAAGAAAAACAAATATACCTGAAAACTTGTTCTATGATATTTCCTGCCTCTGGCATCTTGTGAAAATGAAGGATGAAAAAACTTTTCTTTACAGGTATGTCCTAATAAATACATCAGTATAATAACCTCAGTGATCTTGTGCTATTGTTTTAAAATTACATTTGATGCTGTGAAGTCATTTGCTGTTGTATTCCCAGTCCATCATCCTCAGCGTTAGAGTATGTCCATTAAACACAAAGTGATGCTCAACAGGGTTTCTACATTAATAATTCACCAACGCAGAGTTCTTACATCAGATAACCACAGTACAGTATCAACATATGTTTGACAAAGCACACGAGCAGTTCATTCACTAAAGAAACATATGAAGTGGACTGGGCGTACTCGTTGGACGATCTATTCAAGATCATATTTATGGGTTTTGTACAAATGAGGGATTGTTCAGGGTCACGCAACCTCTAGAAGATCACTAACTTGTAATTGATTTCAGTGTCATGTTTGGGGAATAAAGTGATTGACAAGTGGCTAAACAATAATGATGCAGTAAAAGTACTTTAATTTTAATAATACTTTAATAACTAGAAGCACTTGGAGAGTGCAGACCTCTGCCAAGGCAGATCAGTGCCCCGGATTTGGATGAAAATTCAGGAAATGTTGATACTGGCACAAGGAACAAATGATTAAATTTTGGTGGTGATCAGGGGTGGGGGTGGGGGGCACTGATCTGCCTTGGCGGAGGTCTGCGCTGTCTTTTCTAGAAAGCACTTGTAGAGCGCAGACCTCCGCCAGGCAGATCAGTGGCCCCCCCACCCCACCCCCGATCACCACCAAATATAATCTTTTGTTCCTTGTGCCAGTATCAACATTTCCTGAAATTTTCATCCAAATCCATCCATAACTTTTTGAGTTATCTTGCAC